>NC_071109.1:1657500-1775000 GCF_024256425.1 Clarias gariepinus | reverse complement strand
ATTTTTTTTATTTGCCCCAGCATTATTAATCCCACTATAAAGTGATATCCAGTGACAACACAACAATTGGCACAAAGATTTTAGTTTTGTCATTTATTAGATGTAATTTTATAAAGTGGTATCTGTTACAGCTAATACTGTGACTGTCTTGAGCTAGCTAGTTCTTGTTACTCTGTATGTCATAGCAACAGGCTAGGATGTCTTAATCACAACTTTTAGCTTACTTGGAATGTAATAAAAACTTATCATATTGCTAACATGATTACAATGTTAATTTTTAATGATCACATAGTTATTTTTTGGTTATTTGTTGGTGTATCACATTTGCCCATATTCTGACCCTGTTCGCCTTTCACAATTTGCATTTATTCCCCTTGTGCCTTTGTCTTCCCCAGCTTTCTTATATCAGTGTTAAATCAACACCAGGGATTTTACTGTGTAAGCAATCTGACCGTGAAATGGAAATTGGTGATAGTAATGGCGGTAAAAAAATTATGGAAGACGGATAGGGCCAAAATCCAGGCAAATGTGTACCAAGGGAGCTTCATTAGTTACCGTAGTAACAGCAAACAAGTACAGAAAACTGACCATATAATAATTTATACTCACATAGAAATTTGTGAATATCAGAAAAAGGAGAATAAATAACGATTGTGGATGATGAATAGGGTCAAAATCTGGAAAAATGTGATACATTGGAGCTGAAAGTTGTGACTAAGACATTGTTGCCTTTGTTGTGTTTGTTTTTCCAAGAAATTAACAAAAGATGACTATTGTGATTATATTCAGATAGTCAGTATTCATGACCAGTTAAACAAACATCCACACCTTCACCAGAACGTCCATCTGAAGCATGCTGTCTCTGAGCCACAACGGCTTTTACATCCTCCTCCAACCTCTACACTTATTTTCCTTTGAATTGTGTTTTGCATTGATGTATCTTCTAGTTGTTGTTGTTGTTGTTGTTGTTGTTGTTGTGTACTGTGAGTGTTTGCGCCACCCTTTCAGGACCTTTAAGTGTGTTTTTTTGTACATTCTTTCAGGAAAAGACGAGTGCGCTCAGCCTGAGCAACGTGGCCGGTGTGTTCTACATCCTGGTGGGCGGTTTGGGCTTGGCCATGCTGGTGGCTCTGGTCGAGTTCTGTTACAAGTCGCGCGCTGAGGCCAAGCGCATGAAGGTGGCAAAGAGTGCACAGAATATTAATCCCACTTCCTCGCAGAATTCTCAGAATTTTGCCACTTATAAGGAAGGGTACAACGTATATGGGATCGAAAGTGTAAAAATTTAAGGGGGTAGGATACGCGGCCGTCGAATCCGTGCTATTTTTCTCCCCCTCCCCCCCCAGTGCACGCTTTCCATCTACCCCATTTCCCCTCAGTGTGCTCGTGAATGAGGAGATTTTGGACGAAGGTGGATCGTATGTAATGGAGTAATGTCTTACTTTCCCTCCCGAGCCTCATTACGTCACCCGTAATGAGTGAAACATTAAACACTTTCCTTCCTTCATTTTTAGTTTTTTGGTTTAGTGCCTGACTGTTCAGTTGTTCCTCATCGTCATCTTCATTATCATCATCCTCATCCTCATCCTCTTCACCGTATATGTTACTACCCTGTTTTTTCACACTAGCAAGGAACAAAGCGACAGGCGATGTTCATTGTCTACATCATTTTTTTTCCCGCTTCACTGTTAGACCAAAAGTATGTGCACCCTGACCGTCACACCCATATCTGGCTCTTCTCCAGAAAGTCATACAGTTGTATGGAATGTCTCCTAGAATGGTGTAGCATTACAATTTCCTTTTACTGGAACTCAAACCATTTTCTAGCATGATGACCCCCTTGTGATCATGTGGTGTGCTAGGGTTAGAGTTGAATTCAACCATTGGTCTGAACGAGAACTGGAACTTTTGTTTCTAATTACAATTACTTACAACCTCATCCTGTCATATACAAGCTCTGATTGCTCTCATGAGCGTACGTGAACTAGTAGTACAATGCAGGAGGAGTCGGTCGCTAATGCAAAATTGTAACGTAAATCCAAATCTAATTGTAAAGTAAATCTAAATCGACAATTTTCTCACTGATTATTGCATTAATACACTTGTGCTTACAGTATGTAGTTAGCTTTTGAAAAAAAAATTTATTTGATAGCCTTCTGGGCGTGGCTTGTTCACCTTTTTTTTAAATTCAGTTTTATATATATATATATATATATATATATATATATATATATATATATATATATATTACTGATTTTTTTTTATTTTACTGTATTTATAGAAGATACTTGTCACTAGCTAGTGTGACACAGGGTTATCATAAAGGCCGTGAGTGTGATTAACGTGATGTGACGTAACTGATCAGTGTGTGTTTACAGTAATGTCCCTGGTGACGTTTTATCTGTTCACGTCTCCGTTTTGAATGTTCTTCCACTTCATATTTTATCTGGTTTACATTGACATCTCCACTAGGGGTGCAACGATTTGTCTGTATAAGAGTCAACCATGATAAAGGCTTCTTAAACAGTTAGAACAGTGACATGTATCCCTACTGCAGTTACACTAATGCAAAAAAAAAATAAATGTAAATGGCTTTTTCACAGTACATTTTCTTGCATTGCAAAGTCACATGATTTTATATTTAGCAAGTGTAATAAAAAAGCAGTAATATGTTAATTAAGTCATGAAAATGCATGGTATGTGCTGTGGAAAATATCAAATGGCCAAAGGTTAAAAATGGCAAGGTATATGAATAAACATTAATATGCTAATTTGAAACTTCAACTAGTTTATAGGCCAGCTCACATCTCACCAAAAGTACCAAGGTCTCGATTTACAGTTATTAACATTCTGATTTATCTTTACACAGTTAAAACTGTAAAACTAGTTTCCTAGCATAGCATAAGGAGTTATCTTGTTTGATTCTTTTTTTATAAATATTTTTTCCTGCCAAATTTAGTCGTATTCAATTCCCACCAGTCATTAGCCCACATCCCCATCAAGGCTTTAACAACCAACCAGGGAGCGTAAAGACCATCAAATGTTTCCTCCAAGCCGCGTGACGGTGGGCGACCGCATCTTTTCAAACTTCTCACTCACGCACCATAGGGGGCGACGTAACACACTCGGAGGACAGTGCTATCCGCTCCTTCCGCTTGCGTGAGCCCATGATTGGCTGTAGAGCTGCGAATAATGTAATTCAATTCAATTCAATTCAATTTTATTTGTATAGCGCTTTTAGCAATTTTCATTGCCGCAAAGCAGCTTTACACAGTCAAAAGAATTATTTAAGTTTGTATGAAATGTGAATTTGTATGAATCAAAATGGTCAGTTTGTCCCTGGTGAGCAAGCCGAGGGCGACAGTGGCAAGGAAAAACTCCCTGAGATGGTAATAGGAAGAAACCTTGAGAGGAACCAGACTCAACAGGGAACCCATCCTCATTTGGGTGAAACAGAAAGCAGTAAATGATCTGCATTTATACTGTGTGTAGGGTGGGAGGCAGTTTAGCTATAATAGCTGATGTTAATTGATGTTAATATGGAGTCCAGGTAGTTATTGAAGACTCAGGTAGACTTGTAAGAAGTTCCAGTCATGAACTATCGAACTGTCAAGTCCCCAGAGAAACAGTTGCCAACACCAGTCAAGGCCAGAACCATTTTCAATGTAAGAGCGCTAGAGTGCCTCTCACCTCCCTCCCTCCGAAAGAGCTCGGCCAATCAGCTTCCTCTTTCTCCCAGCTGCTGGAGGCTACAGCATCACCTGGGATTTGAACTCACAATCCACAGATGATAGAATGAGATTGTTACTGATGCACCACTCGGAAGGGGGCGCAAGGAGTTCTCTTGTAATAAACAGAATCAAACTTCAATCGCTTGTTAATTGTGAGGAGTAGCGTCACACCACATCGCTCAAGAATTTAATTAAATAATGAATCAATCAAAAATAAGAATTAATTAATGAATCAATTAATTAATTAATTAATGACTGCAGTTTTCCAAGATGAAGGCACCCACGAATAACTTCACGGCGCTCAGCTATTGTTTGGAGTTTTGTCAGTATTTAAGGATGACAGGAAGTCCATCAGGAATTCACACAAAACTTTAGTCGAGGAAATAAAAAATTAAAGACGTCAAAGTCTGAAGATTTTGGCTGATTGACTGCATGAGGGATGAAATTCGTGAATAAATTAATTTGTCATGTACGTGTCATATCGTCACACCCCTAGTCTCCATGACACGGTGAGACATTTGTGTATAAGTAGACTTTCCTAAACCTAACCACTATGTGTGTGTGTGTGTGTGTGTGTGTGTGTGTGTGTGTGTGTTTTTAGGTGACCTTTTCAGATGCGATGAGGAACAAGGCGAGGTTGTCTGTCACCGGGAGTACAGGGGAGAACGGCCGTGTCATGAGTCCCGAGTTCCCTAAAGGCGTCCACCCTGTGCCCTACGTAGGGCCCGACGTTGGCATGAACGTCAGCTTAACCGATCTTTCGTGAGGGAAATCCCCCCCCGCCGAGTGCCTTAAAATGGTTTATCCCTCCCTTGTACTCTTTCCTTTGGTCCGTTTCTTTGTCTCTCCCTCTTCTCCTCTCTCTCTCTCTCTCTCTCTCTCTCTCTTTCTCTCTCTCTCTTTCTATCACTATTTATATCCCGGATGAGAGACGATCAAGGCCGTGTTTTAATATCAAAAAAGACATTTGTGCGACACATCTACACTTATCACAGTGACGTCTTCGCCCCTTAAAACACGCCTAAAGAGGTGATGAGGTCACTTCCCCTGGTCACAGATGGATTCTCTGACGAGTGTGAATTTTACGTCTTAGGAGCGTCTGTGCGTTTCGTCTGGGCGTCTGCCGATAATCATTTGTATGATGCACAATATCGCTGTGTTATCACAATTCTGTCACGTTCCCTAGATTCCATTTCTAGGCAGGACTTTAGTTTGAATGAAAATATATAACTATTTATTAATCATTTTTATAAATAATAGAATTTGCGTTGTTATTATAACCCCCGAAAAATTGTTAGACGAATATCGTGATATGAATTGACAGACTTGACTATCGGTACATGCCTCGTTTGTCGTCTATGTCGGCTTGAACAGACTTCGTTCTTTTATAAATAAAACCACAAAAAAATGCCAGTAAAAACATTTTCTATGTATTTTCACATAAAAATGCTTTCAAATGAATCTGCTTACATACCGGTTGTGTGTAAAACAACTTGTACATCTTAATCTCCGTGTACTTTTCGAGCTCAGCTCTTAGTTTCATACTTTTTAAAAAAACGCCAAATCTATTGCTTACGTAATTTATTAGTCGTATAATATTAACATTTCGGTGTTTCTATGGAGATATCTAGCAATGCTTGACTTTTTTGCGATCGGTTTTGACAGTAGTGCAGCAGATATGTTTATGTTAATCTGAATCTTGAATCATAATTTCCTGTTTTTTGTATTTTCACCAATAATCAGGGTAGCTGTTATGTTATGTTATGTTATATGTTTAAAAAAATATATGAAAAAAAATGACAATATGAATGCAAGAAAAAGGAAAGAAAATTAGTACTTAATGTATTATTGCCTAATGTTTTGCTGTGAATTCAGTAGATGTGTTACACATCGACACGCTCGTCTGTTTCAAATGCCAAATAAGTGAGTGTGCCAAATTTATTCCTGAATATAGTCGGAATATAATCTGTCCTCGTTGTGAATGTAATCAATACATTCTCTAAGTTTCTGTAACTCTGTACTGTTTGATGGCCTACGCAGTGACTCAACTATTATAATCATTTATTTCATTTAAACTCTTTTTTAGGCTTTTTTTTTTCAATTTTATTGATTTACACTGATTGAACGAACCTAAGCCCCACCCACACTTGGATACACTCAAGAAAGGGAATAAGGGAGAACAGGGACTTTGTTACCCCTAAGAACAAAACATAATTGATATCAAATCACAATCTGCTAACAGCAATTTAATTGGTTCCAGTTGGTTGTGGCGGAAGCTGTGCTCTGATTGGCTCTAGTGGCGCTCGGGGTGGAAACTGTGCTCTGATTGGTTGCTCTAATCATGGAAACCATGTTCTGATTCATTGTACTGGCATTATTGCTGTAAACTGTGCTCTGATTGGCATTGCGGTATTAGTAGAGGTGGAAACTGTGTTCTGATTACCTGTAGTGTGCTAAAGGTGGAAATTAAGCTTTCAGTTGGTTGCTGGCACGAGTAAAGGCATAAACTGTGCTCTGATTGGTTGCAGTGGCAATGGTGTGTAAACTTGGGGATACACTTTTTTTCTGGGGATACACTTTTATACAGAGCGACTCAGTCTGTAACCCATAAATGGTGCACCAGTAACAGTAAAAAAAAAAAAGCACCTGCCTTTATTTCTCTTTAATGTGTTAATTTAAATACTGCAGCAAAAGATCTTTAGTCATCGTTTGAAGACTGCCAGTATCTTCAGTCAGATCCTTGGATTCCTAGAAAAGTTAATTCTACAAACTAGATGTCAGAGCAGAGAAGAGTCTTGATGCAGGTCTTTCTTGTACCCTGAGAGACGGTGGGAGCAGTCGAGTAGTGCTAGAAGATGAGAGGGAACGTGGTGTAGTGCCGGATGTGATAAGTGCCTTGAGGTAAGTGGGTGCTGGTCTGTTTATGGCTTTGTAGGCAAGCATCAGTGTTTTAATTTTGATAGGCAGCTACAGGTCGCCAGTGGAGGGAGTGAAGTCAGTCATGGGGAGGTGTGGGAGAACTTGGTTCTTGTCATATGAGGGGCGGAGACTGTGGTCTGATTGGTTATGGTGATGTGAGGGGCGGAGACTGTGGTCTGATTGGTTATGGTGATGTGAGGGGCGGAGACTGTGGTCTGATTGGTTATGGTGATATGAGGGGGGAGACTGTGGTCTGATTGGTTATGGTGATGTGAGGGGCGGAGACTGTGGTCTGATTAGTTATAGTGATATGAGGGGCGGAGACTGTGGTCTGATTGGTTATGGTAATGGAGACCGTGTCTGATTGGTTATAGTGATATAAGGGGCGGAGACTGTGGTCTGATTGGTTATGGTGATATGAGGGGCGGAGACTGTGGTCTGATTGGTTATAGTGATATGAGGGGCGGAGACTGTGGTCTGATTGGTTCTTGTGATATGAGGGGCGGACACTGTGGTCCGATTGGTTATGGTGATGTGAGGGGCGGAGACTGTGGTCTGATTGGTTATGGTGATGTGAGGGGCGGAGACTGTGGTCTGATTGGTTATAGTTCTATTAGGGGTGGAGCCAGAGCTGGAAGTATTTTGAGTAGATATGTGATCTTATTGTGACTAGCAACAGTGGCAAGCCTAAGAACAAAGGCGGGGCTTGAGATTGGTCAGTCAAATATTCACATAAAATTCAATCAAACTTTCTTTACTCTTTTTATTTCTATTCAGGAATTTGTTTGACTTATACATGTTTATGTTAAAGAAGAGAAATATTTACATTTACAGTAGGCCTGTTTTAATCTTAAATTTGACTTAAATAATAATTATTATGATGATTTGTAACCCTTACATATACCGTGTGCTAAATAACCATATATTAATATATCAGTAATAAGAACACAATCTGTAAGAACATGACAAATATTTGCACAATACATGGTTAATTATTTTTTCCCCTAAGTAAATTGTTGGATTTTAAATAACTCGTACTTTTTAATCACTTTTAAGTTTCTCATTCTAAAAGTAACATTAGATTTTTTTTTTTTTCTTTCCAGGCAGTTTATTTACTTTGTAATTAACTTTGTGCCGACTTGTTTATTTTTTGGAACTCTTTCTGAATAAAAACATGACTAATAACATCGCTGTGTGATTTGCGTGTATTTAGTGTTAAACAACGGTAACGAACATTCCAACTATACAGTACAGAAGTACACAAGCACACTAGATTAAAAATGTAATAGAAACAAAGTGATTTAAGAACTTTAAGCGCTTTAAGTTAGCTGAATGTTTAATATGTTCTAAACGAGGTTTTGTCTCTAGAGACCGAGCTGATGGAAAACTTCACGCCCTCTTTAAATGGCCAGTTTTATCCTATGGATCGTTTCTGATAAATGGGTCTTTTTTTGCTTTTTTTTTTTTTTGCTTTCTAATCTCCGTCTTATGAGGATAAATCGAGGTTCTTCTGATGTTACCTGCAATGTGCTTTGGCATATTCAGGTCAGTCCTGCTGTTCTCTCCACTCGGTCCGGCTCTCGCTTTAATCACTGCTCCGGTTTACTCGCTGTCCTGGGACTTCACAGGACGGGAGCCGTGTTTTTCACACACCATACTTGGCTCGGTTTCACTCGACCGCCTGCCTGCCTCCTGACGCTTTGGTGGCTTCGTCTCTCATTTTGCTGGCAGAGAATGTAGACGTTAATAAAATTCTTCATGCAGAAATAATCTGCTGCTGGCGAAAACGAACGATAACAGGAATAAGGCCTGTTATCTAAAGCAGTCAAACCTTACTGATAGTCATGTAACAGATTTTTAAATAGATTTTAATCCTTAATTTATGATATTTCTTTTTATTTACATAAGTTAATATAAGACTTTCACTCCTTTTCCAAATGTGCTGTTTCAGTGTCTGTAGCTTTAAAATAAACCGCCCCAAAAGTGCATCAGAATGCAGGGACCAGTAACATCCACGTGAGAACCTTATCAAGCGTGACCCACCTGCATTTCTGCTGAACAACACAAAAAGAGAAATGTATGTAAGAGCATTAACTCACAAAAAATAAATGTTATTATGTAATACAAAAGTTACAACACAACTAAGATCTGAGGAAGGCTAGGTTAGCCAATAGTTAAGATTCAAGGGTCACTAAGTTAGGTTTTAGCAGGTAGCTGGTAACTGCTAACAGCTAACCAAGCCTTCCTTGAGCTTAAGAATGCTAGTTTAGCCATTAGCAGTTAGCAGCTTATTAGCCTAGCCTAATTTACTGTAGCTTTTAAATAGGGTACCCAGAGAGTGGCAGAGCTGGGGAGTGGGGGGGGGGGGGGGAGGTGTTTGGGGGAGTTGAGCATTGATCTGCGCGAAGGGCTCATCTTATACGAGCTCTGATTTTTATTCTGATTTGCCTGTTTAAGCCCCGGTCAATACAAAAATGAAAATAAAGGACAAAAAGCAGAGAATGGTTTTTTTTTTCTTCTCGTGTTATTGTTTGCACATGGACTCAGGATAACCGTGTGAAAGTATAAACAGGACTAAACAGTAAAAGGTCTCATTACATATGAGTAATTAATAGTATTGCACTGATATTACCAGTGGTGGAAACGCTGTTATGGTTTCAGTGGCAGTAGTCAGGCCTTTAGGCAGCAGCACCTTAACAAACGTTAAAATACTTCAATTATACTTAAAAAAATGCAGACTTTCGCACAGAACTGTATCTTTAAGGTGTGAAATAAAAATAAAAATACAATAGTTTGACCACTTTCACTTATTATATTAAAGGTGAGACACATTCAAGTGAAAATCCTCTGTTGATGATTCAGATAAAACATTTAATCTACAACATGAGAACATGAGAAGGACCTCCAGCCTGAGTGAGGAAGCTCAGGATGATGTCTAAACGAGCTTCATGGCAGGAGAGGAGCGTCGTCACCTTTATTATCACACAGGCCATGTTTCAGTCTGAGTCTGTTTATCTCACATCACTATTAATATATTCCATCTTTTTCCTCCTCTAATTTGTTTTCTTTCCACACCGAGTGTTTATTTAAGCGTAATTATCTGCAGTTCAGGTGGGAGAGGAGCGACACGACATCAATATCCTGTAATTAACAGAAAACAGGAAGTGAGGATAATCTTACAGGAGCACGGGGAGGAACATGAGTGTGACATTCATTAACACTACAGAGGAGAGGAGACGTCACTGTGTGCTTCTCTTCATCACACACACACACACATACACACACACACACACACACACACACTATACTGACCTTCTGACTCTTGAAATTAAACTGAGAGTATATGTGAGTATGTCCAGATTTCTTTTTCATTAAAAAGACTTTATTTAAAGACTAGAACACAGTGTGTGTTGCGCTGTTAAAGTAAAATAAGTAACAACAGAGTTTGTATTACGGTCATAATTTTTTATTTTATTACTGAGAAAAGTCACAAAATTCTTCATCACATTTACATATCTCTCATGATTGTACTACTACAGCAACACACACACACACACACACACACAATGTTAATAATTTATGACATAATTAAACTTGTACACATCTACTCAGTTCTCATACTCATCTCTCAGCATAAAAGACAAACTAGAATACGTATTTGATGAAAAAAGTGTGTGTGTGTGTGTGTGAGAGAGAGAGAGAGAGAGAGTGGGGTTGATTACGATGATTACAGGTGTGTGACCAGCAGGAGTGGGTTAAATCCCCCAGAGCTCGGGTAAGAGAGGGCACTTTGGCTTGGTTTGCTATTTAATTGTAATTTGTTTTCATGGTGCAAAATAATTAAACCAACCACAAAGCAGAAATGAATTAATTAACTAATTTAGATAATTAAAGGCATGTGGGAAGAAATGGTGATGAAAACACTCCAAAACGCCTGAAACAAACAAACAAAAAGAAACAAACAAACAAACAGTTAAAATACAGGGGATGAATTTTTTGATTGAAAAAATTAACTTGTTTTATATGCAGTGTCAAAGAAAAATATATATACACACTCATTTTATTACACACATTCAGGAAAGGAAAAAAATAATACTACATTATTATGTATATATGTTTTATATTAATATATATGATATTATGATAATAATAATAATAATAATAATAATAATAATAATAATTATTATTATTATTATTATTATTATATAATTGGATAAATAAATAAATAAATAGGAGAAGGATAGTAAATAATTTTTAATTATTGTATTTGTTGGATTAATTAAAACGTAATAGATCATAACCCACATAAATACCTTTACAGTATTCAGTGTATAAAAAGGTATATAGTGTACACACTAATAACCACCTTTATTATCACACAGTATATTAAAGTTTATATAAGTGGAGCCTCCATGGATCAGACGCGTCATCTCCATCAATCGTATTGAGATCTGGAGAATTTGGAGGCGGAGTCAACACCCTCAAACCCTCAACACATGTTCCTCAAACTGTTCCTGGACAGTGTGTGTGTGTGTGTGTGTGTGTGCGTTGTGTCAGGCCTCATTATCCTGCTGAAAGGGGAAACTGATATGAGGGAACAGCGTCTCCATGAAGGGGTGTAACCCGGTCTCTACCAGGGTTTAGGCAGGTGGTGTGTGTCGAGGTTTCCCAGAAGAACATCACCCAGGTTTAATGATCAGCGTATTTATAGAAATGTACATACTGTACTGTATATAAAGGTAGATAGTGTGTGTACTGTGTATAAGTGTGTGTGTGTCGTGTGTGTCAGTCTAAGATGTTATTTCTGGGAAACTGTACCCGAGAGAATGAATAACTCTGACTGTACATTTGTCTAAAAGTGAGTTTTCTGTTGTTTATACTGTATTATTAATCCTTAATTCGGTATCATCTTTAAATAACTCGCCAGCGATCAGGCTGTCCTCGCTCCTTCAGGAGTCTGTGAGCAAGCCTGAATGAGACGCTATTGTGAACAGAGGCGGTGGGGGATAAAATAGCACGGAGGATGTGTCGTCATGGAAACAGCATCAGCGATGCGCGGGGGAACAGCACGGAACTCGGAAAAAGTACGACTTGGCAAAGATGTTCTGTGTCATTTTATCATTCACACGCCGCGCTCGCAGACCGTCAGCACATTTTCGGTTTGCACGGTCGTGTAATAAAGCTGTTAGATGAAGAGAAAGGGGAAAAAAAAACAGTGAAGAAGTGATCATTAAATGAGAAGTTCAAGTCAGCAGCGCAGCATCACACAGAGCGTTGCCATGGCAACCACGTCTCCCGTTAGTCAGCGCGTGCATAAGAGGTTTCACAACCATGTGACCGCCTGTAAGTCCATGTGGTTACAACTGATAAAGCCATGAATTTGACCTGCTTCAGATTTATTTAGGATGATAAAGTCACATGGTAACGTTGAACGTAAACACCGATATTTGCTAATGTTAAAGTGAGCTGGTGTAGTGGTTAGCACCGTCGCCTTGCACCTCCAGGGTCCGGGTTCGATACCCGTCTCTGTGTGCATGGAGGTTGCATGTTCTCCCAGTGCTTGGTGGGTTTCCTCCGGGTACTCCGGTTTCCCCCCACAGTCCAAAGACATGTAGGTGAGGCTAATTGCTGATCTGTGTTAGACGAAATAAACTGAGGTTAAAGGTTAAGGTGAGGTTTACGCTTGAGAAAAAAAAACCTTTAGAGTTTGCTTTAAATTACAAAGATTAGTCTTTAGTAATATTTGGCTCTGAAAACAATAAAAAAATCAGGAAGTAAAAAAAATCCTTGACAATCGCGCAAACATCCGCGCTGAGTTTATCTTCCAGCCGAAGTGTGTGTGAAAAGTGTGAGTGATTTCTACACCAACACCTCCTGAGAACACACAGCACATTAAAACATCAGAGTGTCGAAGTGGGCGAAGTGTAGTGCAGCTGTATTCGTGTTCTCACACACACACACACACACACACACACACACAGAGCGTTAAGTGGCAGGCCTCAGTGTGATTCGTGCCTGTCTCAAGTTTTAAGTGCAGCATTTTGTTCTCGTCAGAAAAATGTGAAAGCACCGAGTAAAGAAGTGACATTCTACATTCTATTAAATCCTTTTGCACAGCGTTAAAAGGTCCAGTGTGTGTGAGTGTGTGTGTGTGTGTGTGAGAGAGAGAGAGGTAGAGAGAGAAGGAGAAAAGGAAGCCAGGCATAGAGGTGGTCTTTCACTCTCCACCCCATCCTCTGATTAAAAATACCAGGAGGTATAAATATGCAAAAATATGCAAATCAATAAGGCTTCCAATATCCATAATGTGCATTACGTCATTTCTTAAAGTGGTGTCACTAACAATTGATTTGTTCCGTCAAAATGCTGTCCACACCTTCTTCATTATTTTTGGTGATACACAGGCCACGCCTCCTTTTTTGGTTTTAATATTTCACAGGCCACACCTTATTTATTGTGATAGGTGTCACATAAACCACGCCTCCTTCACTATGATGGGTGACACACTGGCCACACCTCCTTCACTGTGATTGGTAACCTACAAGCCACGCCCCTTCACTGTGATCAGTGACACACAAACCACACAGACTTTACTGTGATTGGTCATGCAAAGGCCACGCCTCCTTCACTGTGATTGGTTACACACAAACCACACCTCCTTCACTGTGATTGATTACACACAAACCACACATCCTTCACTGTGATTGGTGATGCAAAGGCCACGCCTCCTTCACTGTGATTAGTTACACAAGCCACGCCTTCTTTACAATGATGTGTATGGCAAAGGCCACGCCTCATGTATTGCTACAATTTCATAGAATCTAAAAGGCCACACCTTTTTTTGATGGATTTAAAGGCCACACCTACTTTAGGGGATCTGATGAATACAAGGCTCACACCTACTCCACACCAGTGTAAATGACACGTTCAGAAACGCAACTCTCCTTTACTGAAACTAACAAGGAAAGAAAACACGTTACTGGAGCTCATCAATACAACGGCCCTGTCTGTTTTATTGTAATTTATAGTAACAGGGAGGCCACGCCTTCTTTAATGTGATTGACAGATTCAAAGTTCATGCTTCTATTTAAATCAGCACTGATTTGCACCCGTAATAAAATAAAATATGAATAGTATTAGCTAAGGAACATAAACTACCGCTACTATTCAAACAAGCTAAGCGTTAAACACTCGTTGAATCTTCGGAAATCATTAACAAATCTGTACTGATTAAACTATTGATTGTTTTTCCCAGTCATAGTGAGCTCACTTTTGTTTTGGCTGAAGGACTTTTGGCTAAATTAATCTCTGCTAACAAGACGTCCCTGCTAGCAATCAGAACATGATGAAAGATCTTAAAGTACCCAATGACACACACACACACAAACACACAAACACAGATGTGCAACATATCTCTAAAACAAGCTCCAGGATAAAAGTGTGTGTGTGTGTGTGTGTGTGTGTGTGTGTGTGTGTGTGTGAAAGAACCCACATTCTCCTCAGGCTGAGAGAATAATGGAACAGGTGTTCCACACTGGGTCGCACTATCGCGTAGCAGCCGGCTGCCAAACAGCGCCTTACACACCCCGTGCTACACAAGCGGACGCACAAAAATGCACAAAGAGAGCCAGGGGATCTGCATAAATGAAGCAGTTTATTTCACACAACTCCTACACAATTATTCTTCACTCTCAGTGTGAATCCAGGAGATCTCCTGCAGCTCGGAGATAATGACGCTAAGCAGTTTAGCGGTTCCTCACTAATACACAAAGAACACAATATTAGCACATTTACACAGGTGTATCACTTCGGCTCCGTCCCAAACTCTCCATATCATGTCAGAGATTATTTTAAGCACTCTAATAGTGTTAGTCTTGTTATTTAAGGGATTGGGTGTATTACCCACAATGCATTAAGAGGGTAATTTTGTTAATGCTAGTCAATTTGCTAGTAACTGTACAGGGAAATTATGTGAAAAATAGGTCCAAAGCAACGATAATTAGTGTGATTATAGAGTCCAGTCTCTCATTTGAAGCTCATGTAGATAATATTACCAGGATAGCATTCTTTCATCTCAGAAATATTGCCAGGATAAGAAATATATTGTCGCTAAACAATGCAAAAAAACTAGTTCATGCTTTTATCACCTCTAGGTTGGACTATTGTAATGCCTTACTGTCTGGTTGTTCAACTAGGTGCATAAACAAGCTTCAGCTAGTCCAGAATGCAGCAGCGAGAGTCCTCACTAGAACCAGAAGATATGAGCACATCACCCCTATCTTATCTTCACTCCATTGGCTCCCTGTGAAATTCCACATTGATTTTAAAATACTACTCTTGACATATAAAGCATTAAATGGTCTTGCGCCGCACTACCTGAGCGAACTGCTAGTGTCTTACGATCCGCCACGCCTACTTCGATCAAAGGATGCAGGCTACTTATCAGTACCGCGTATTATGAAAACTACAGAAGGGGCGGAGCTTTTTCTTACAAAGCCCCAAAGTTATGTCTTCTAATTAGTGTTCGGGACTCAGACACAGTCTCAGTGTTTAAGTCCAGGCTAAAAACCTATTTATTTAGCCAAGCATTTTTATAAATAGAATTGCCTTAGGTAAAGGAGCAGATCTGGGGGACTCATGGACGTAGAGTATTATGGTGAACTGGTATGTTTGAATGCTGTCTTCCTCACTCTCATTGATCACTCAGGTTTGTTGACGGTGAAGTGATTGGTTACTTAACATCCCAGGTCCCCCTGAGCTGATTTTCATGACTTTTTGAGCCCAAAAAGCCCCAAAATTCTTAAAAACACAGTTGGGCCCTTCACACACAGTGAAGTCATAGGGCTGTTGTTTTACTGCTTGGGCCCTAAAAATGAAACATTAATCTGTAGCATATGGCGAAATGTCACGTTTGGTCATGTCTCCTTTGTAAAAGACGAAGCAGTAAATATATGTTTTAAAAACCGCTGATCTCCGGCCGGATACAGATGAGTTTGGTCACATGACCGTTCAATTTCGTCCCGTGTCTGCTGTATGTGTAAAAGAAAATTGGTTTTTCAGTGTCAAGGCTAAAGCGAGATTAAAGCTCTCATCTGTAATGGAAAGATTTTATTTATGGATGAAGACCTCTGGGATTTTTGCACAAACACGCACACACAGACAGACACACACACACACACACACACCCTTTAGACAGGACTGATGTGGCTATTGTTTACACTGAATTAAAACACTTGAATATTTGCTTATATGAATGATTCACTTTATTTGAACAAATCACTAAGGTAAAGCAAACACTCGACGTAAATCATTTAGTCATGAACAATTATTAATTAATGAGTCGTTCAATCATAAATGAGATTCACTCTTATGTCATTCAGATGTTTAATGTCTGAATTAGTGAATCATTTAGTCATGACCAACATTCACTTTTCTTGCATTTAAATAAGTTAGTATTTAAATGATCAAATATTTTGGCCATGACTCTCACCGTGAGGACACCAGTGCCAGTGACTGAATCAGTGAGTCATTTGTTCCTGACTCAGATTCACTCCTCTGCTCTTTAGTGGGTCCGTGTTCTGGGTCAATGAATCACTTGTTCATTACAGACATTCGCTCCTTTTACATTCAGGAGTCACTCTTTGAATTAGTGAAACTTTTCTTTATGATTAAGATTCACTTTTGATTTCTTTAGCGAAATGCACACGTTTATAATTAATATTTTGTGTGCACTTTATAACTGTGCTGCTGTTTTGAATCTTCGGACCACGGCGTATTCCAGTGTGTATGTAGCTGCACTGGTCTAATAAAATGATAGCCACGCTTCATACTGATGTCATTTTGCTGTTTATTTAACTCTGACTCTATCTCCCTCTCTTCAGCGGACACCGTGAAAACTACAAAAAGCAAACATAAGCATATTTAAACATGCATCTCTTTTCACAGTCTCTCAATTTGAATGTCCACTGACATACAAGTACACGTGTGTCCAAAAACTTGATTCAATGTACACAATTTTCAAACACTGTTACATAAATAGATATGAACACAAAATTAAACACACAATGTAACAGAGTTAAACATAAATTACTGTGTGCGCCCTTAGACCATGCAGATAAAACGTCTCTCTTTTCAGGCTGTAGAGCATGTGCGTTTCTGCCTTCATATATGTACTACCCATAATGCCATGGTTTCCATGCACAACATGTAACCTGTTACTTCAAGTATGGATTTTCTTAAAAAAAAAACATCAATCCTTTTTATGACAATAAATATCATATTAATGAATCAAGCATTTTACAAACAAATGAACTCAAATATAAATGAATTTTTGCATAAATATGAACACACACATCTCTGACATTTACACTCCCACCAAATTACTAATTTATGATGAACGTTGTCAATGTTTAAATAAATTTAGTAATTTCACAAACCAAAATTTGAACCATACAGTATAACTCTTGGTTCAAAAACTTCTAGTTTAACTTGTGACACTTAACACTCTAAAGAACAGCCTTTTCAATCAGATTGACTCTAGGTTTTCTCTACAAGTACCACTAGTTTATGAACAGGACGTTCCAGAATTGATGGATTGGTCAGTCGTTGACCTTTTTTCCCTAACTTCCTACTTCCCATTTGAATTTTGGCCTTTCGCACCAGTCCGTCTTCATCTGCACAAACAGCAATCACTCGTCCAAGTCTCCATTCATTGCGGGGAACCTCTTCCTCCTTGAGAATCACAACATCTCCAACCTTGACATTTCGTCTTGGAGAGTGCCATCGTTGTCTGAGAGTGATGTTTGTCAGGTATTCCTTCTTCCATCTACTCCAAAATTGCTGTGTCAGATATTGTACCCTTCGCCACCTTTTCCTCACATACAGGTCTTCTGGCACAAATTTCCCAGGTGGAGGTAGAGGGACAGAGGATTTCATGGTGAGTAAATGGTTTGGTGTAAGTGGCTCTAGCCCCTTGGGATCATTGATGGTATCTGTGGTGAGTGGGCGACTGTTTATGATTGACATGGCTTCGTAGAAGAAAGTTCTCAAGGATGCATCATCCAATCTTCCAGTGCTCTGAGAAAGGGCCCAACTTAAAACGTTTCTAATTGTTCTGATCTGCCTTTCCCAAACCCCTCCCATGTGACTGGCATCAGGTACATTCAAAATGAAGTCACATTGTTTCTGGGATAGGTAAGCGGTCAATCTCTCATGGTCTAATTCTTCCAAAGCCTTTGTCAGCTCATTTTTCGCCCCAACAAAATTTGTCCCTTGATCCGATCTTATTTCTCTTACAGCTCCACGGATAGCTATAAAGCATCGCAAGGCATTTATGAAGGCATCAGTTGTTAGATCTTCCAGCATCTCTATGTGGATTGCTCTTGAGAAGAAACAGGTGAATATAAGCCCATATCTCTTATGCTCCTTCCGCCCTTGCTTACAGAGAAATGGCCCAAAGCAATCCATCCCGCAGTATGAGAACGGTGGAGAGGGGTCAACACGGTTAGCAGGAAGATCTGCCATCTTCTGTGTCTCTAATGGCCTACGAGCTCTCCTGCATGTCACACATTGCTTAAGGTGGTTTGCCACAACTTTACTGCCTCCGATAACCCAGTAACCACTTGCTCTCAATTCATTAAGCGTCTGTCCTCTGCCTTGGTGTTGAGTCTTTTCATGGCAGTAATCAACAATGAGAAAAGTAATCACACTATCTCTTGGGAGGATTGCTGGGTGCTTCAAGTCAAGAGGTAAGGAAGCTTTCTTCAAACGTCCTCCCACCCTGAGAACACCATCTTGCAGTACTGGGTCTAGTTGGAACAACGGATTACCATGTGGTAATTTGCCATGTCTCAGTATTTGTATCTCATCCTTGAAGGCGTCTGCCATGAATTTGACATAATCATCCTTAAATTTTTGGTCTTTCTCAAATTTTCCTTTCAAGCGCTTCAAACGCACCAGAGCCAGCTGCTTATTTTCAGGTAACTGTGGCCGTGTCTTAAAGGGGAGGGGCATCTCAAGGTGTCCCTCCGAGTTCTTGTGAATTTTGTCATTCAAAAGTTGTGTGAATTGTATGTCATCTTGTGAAATGCTTCTATCCCTTGGACTTGTTTCTCTAAAGTCTGACTCAAGAGCTCTGATGATGGAAGCTGGTGTCAGTATTGGGACTTCCTTGACACATACACGATGACACAGGCCTGTGACTTCAGTTGACTTTGCAATGTGGTGCGAAGAGCCAACTATGCTCCAACCCAAATCTGTCCTGATGGCATACGGTTCGTCATTGCCTCCTGTGATGACTTGACGTGGTGCCAAGGCTCTTGAGCAATCGTAACCTATCAGGAGTCCTACTTTACAATCCAGCAGCATTGGGATTTCCTGAGCAATTTCTTTCAGATGATTCCACCTTCTAGCGGTTTCTGAGGTAGGGATATGAGAGCGTTCAAGTGGAATGAAGTCTCTGGTATAGACAGGTGGCAAACTTATTAAGCCATGGGAGGTAAACCCTCTAACTCTGAGCCCACTTACTCTTTTACTTTGAACTATAGAATCCCTTCCCATCATTGTGGTAAGTTTTAACTTGACTGGCTCTGAAATTGCACCCATCCTCTCACATAATTCTTGATCCACGAAGGTGTTGCTGCTCTGTGTATCCAGAAGGGCATAAACTAAGGTCTCCCTTTCAGGAGTGGAAGTTGAAGAAATCCATACAGGCACTATCATCGATGTACTCCCACCATCACCACTCTCAACGCTACAAGAAAGAGAAGACGTGTTCTGTTCTACTTGCATAGCATGCTGAAATGTGACAGCTGCAGGAGATGGGCGGTCTTCGTGAAGTATTGTAGGATGACGTTTCTTGCATATACTACAAGTTGCTTTGCTCCTGCAATCCTTTGAGTTGTGTCCTCTCCTAAGACAGCCAAAGCACAGGTTATTGTCTAATATGAACTTTCTTTTGTCTTCCACAGACTTGCTGTCAAACGTTTGACATTTGTGAATGGAGTGACTTTCCCCACAGCACCTGCAAGTGACTGGGTTTGAAACTGAAGGGACAGTGTTGATTTTATTGGCACTGTTTGATTCCACTGAGTTTCTTACTCCTACATTGTATGTCTTTGTCACTATTTTTGATTTGTCTGATGCCTTCACATTAGTGAAGAATGCATTAGCCTTTGAGCGCTTAAGTTCTCTAGATGACTTGTCTTCAGTGAGCTTAAGGGCATTAAAAGATGTTACAGGATTACATGCTATTTCCGCTTCTTGTGCCACGAAATCAGCAAACTCCTTGAAAGTAGGGTATTCCTCTAATTGTCGCAGCTGTACTGTGACATGCCGATTCCAACGAGATGTCAGCCAATCGGGGAGTTTTTGTAGCATTTTCTGATTTTCTTCACAGTCGTTTAACACCTGAAGGCCTTTGATATGTGGTATGGCATTACTGCAGGCTGTTAGAAAATCACTGAATTGTCTCAGTTTGACAGACTCTCTCGAACCAATCTTTGGCCAGTTGTTTAGTTTTTCTCTAAACGCACGCTGGATTACGAATGAATGGCCATATCGGGAATTCAGTGCTTCCCACGCTTGATCATACGCTTCATCATCCTTTCTGTAGAAGCTTCCTTCCAAAACAGATTGTGCCTCACCACTAACATATTTCTGTAGGTAGAACAACTTATCAGCTGGATTTGTGCATCGCCGCTCTATTAATGCCTTGAAACTTGTTCTCCACTCTAAGAACTTGAGTGGGTCCCCTGAGAAAACTGAGGGCTCTGGTGCAGGCAGTCTACTGAGAACCATTGTGTCATGTAAGGCTTGTACTACTGATGCTTCACTGCTAGCATGGTTTGTCTGTCTCTCATTGTCTGTCTTACATGCTTGTTCTTTTTTTATTTCCTTAGAAGCTGCTAAAGGACAATTTGGTACCTCGCGGCTTGCTGCTACACTATCCTTACTGGACTCAGCTGAATCAACTTCAGAGTACACTTTGAGTTTTGCAGCTATTACTTGAAGATCTCTCTGATTCTCCAGTCTTTTAAGTTCTAGCCTTTGATTTGCGATAGCCTCCTCCATCTCTATTTCTGCCTGCTTTGCAGCCAACTGGGCGGCACACTCTGCTCTTTTTGCAGTGATGCTTTGCTGGTCTACTGAGCTGTTTGAACGGTGACTACGAATAGACCTAGGGCCCGTGGATGAGTACACTGACTGAGCATATTCTTTGTCAAGCACCATACGAATTCTTGCATCTTCTGCATCAGCATCAAATTCGTCTAGGCCCACTTCACTCATTCGCACCTTCATTAAACCCATTATATCTGATGTTACTGCTGTACAAGAATCCATTTTTCTTCGTATCTCAGTAGAAGGAACTGATTGAGATCTTATAAGCTCATACATATCTTTAACTTGAGTTTCCATTCCTTCTACACTATCCATCAGGTCACTTAAGTCTTGGTCAGAGCACTCACACTTAATTTTGGCGCGTGCAGCTTTAATTTGTTCTTTCCAGCTCATATACAACTTGATAAATTTGTTCTCCTTTTGAGAAACATCTTGCTGTTTAAGCTCCTGCATTTTTGGAGTCAACTTTCTCTCTCGTGAAGACTTCCTGGGTTCATCTCTTCCTGAAGTAGCAGCAGTAGATTCGATCATTACTGTTTTAAGTGACTGTATCTTAGAGTGCATATTACCTATGAGGGACTCTAATCTTTTCCTTTCTATGTCATTAGTTTGAGATTCTAATAATTCAGTTAGTCTAATCAACTCTGCTTGAATATTCGCAGTTTGCTCTTTTGATTCACCACACTGTGATTTTCTACCATGGAATGACATTGTAAACGCTTACCAAAGCACTTTAAAGTAATTACTCATAGATCAAAAGTACTCTTAGCACATTTCACAATAATATTACTGCTAAAGTATAAACATTAGAAAGGTTGTAATAGTAAACCAATTAAAGCAGTAAACAGTCTTCTCTTTTTTTTTTTAAGAAAAGGTGTAGATGTGAAGATGGTACAGTCCAACCTGGAGTTGATTGCGGAGTTGATCTCTTCCAAACTCTAAGATGGAATAAACACTGTTCTCTGAAGCTTTTGGAAAAGGATACCTGAAAGGCTGTAATCTCCGCGGAAGAATGTCGCCCTCTACTGGTTGCGATGCAGTACTTTTGACCTTAGCTGTAAAATGGCCTCTTCTCCGACGTGATGCGTCTGCTCGTGTCTCCGTCTTTCTCCGACGTCTTTTTCAACGTGATGCACCCGCGATCTTGCCGTGCCTTCTCCGACGCGATGCCGTTCAATACCTCAAGCCGTGGACTGTGATGGCGTTACGTTTTCACTGTAGCTGCACTGGTCTAATAAAATGATAGCCACGCTTCATACTGATGTCATTTTGCTGTTTATTTAACTCTGACTCTATCTCCCTCTCTTCAGCGGACACCGTGAAAACTACAAAAAGCAAACATAAGCATATTTAAACATGCATCTCTTTTCACAGTCTCTCAATTTGAATGTCCACTGACATACAAGTACACGTGTGTCCAAAAACTTGATTCAATGTACACAATTTTCAAACACTGTTACATAAATAGATATGAACACAAAATTAAACACACAATGTAACAGAGTTAAACATAAATTACTGTGTGCGCCCTTAGACCATGCAGATAAAACGTCTCTCTTTTCAGGCTGTAGAGCATGTGCGTTTCTGCCTTCATATATGTACTACCCATAATGCCATGGTTTCCATGCACAACATGTAACCTGTTACTTCAAGTATGGATTTTCTTAAAAAAAAAACATCAATCCTTTTTATGACAATAAATATCATATTAATGAATCAAGCATTTTACAAACAAATGAACTCAAATATAAATGAATTTTTGCATAAATATGAACACACACATCTCTGACATTTACAGTGTACTTCTCTATTTACAGCAACACACTTTTCTCCCAGCATTCCTTTCCCATCTGTAAACCTTCGGGGTAGGACACACTGCTGTTCACTCATTACAGTAAGGATGTAAAACATTCTGACGTAAACTGATTACTGTGAAACCTGAAAACAACAACAACAAAAAAGGAAAAGAAGAAGGGGAAAGAAAAGGAAGCTCTTCCTCCATCATGTGTGGAAACCCAGGATAACACTGGGGCATATGGAGGGTCTGGATCGAGAACTGTGCCAGGATTGAACAGGAGGTGTGTGTGTGTGTGTGTGTGTGTGCGTGTGTGTGTGTGTGTGTGTGTGTGTGTGTGTGAGAGCGAGAGAGCACCTGGCCTGACCATCTATAAATCTTGATAATTAAGCTTCATGGCTGAATTAATCCTCATTCTAACACAAGTCTGGGTAATCATTCATTAAAAAAAGAAAAATAGATAGATAGATAGATAGATAGATAGATAGATAGATAGATAGATAGATAGATAGATAGATAGATAGACATTTTTAGAATAGCACAATATAGCACTCACAGATTCAAAATAATTATAAAAATAATAATAATAATGAAGTACAAATATGCAACAACATAGCAAACAGAGCACAGATTAAGTCACACATATTAATATTTATGATTTATTTATTTGATCCTTGCTTGCAAAAAATCTAATATGTTTACCCAGTAAAAAAAAATCCAGTTATTTAATATATTAAATAAATAAATAAATAAATAAATAAATATTTTTATATAGAATATAATTTTTTATTTTTTACAAATCACAATGGGATCATGACAATAATAATTTATTAGTTATAACTATTGTACATTAATACTTATTAATTTCACTTTTATATTTAAAATAAAACATTAAAAAATTTCATTGCATTTTTAAGGACGTAATGCAGCGTCAGCCTCCGACATCAGTGTTACAGAAACTCTTCTGTTAAACAGGTGATTAGGTTCAACCTTCAAACTACACCACACAGTGAGAGCTCTAAAGTGTGTGTGTGTGTGTTTGTGCACTCATTAAAATCACATGATGATCTGAATACCTGCAGGGCAGAGTGTGGAACGGCCTCGCTCCAATTTCAATCTGTGTGTGCAGATTAAAAATAAATTTCATGTGAAATATTCAGTGTCTCGTGGTTTAATGTAAGAGAACCATGTGGACTCACCCACGTTGGATCCAACATGGAGGGAGAGGGTGGAGTTGGTGTCTGTGAAGCTGACACGAGGACACGGTGTGGTATGATGTGGTGCGATGTGATACATTCATGTCCAAAGCAGGAAACCCAGTATGATGTCACTGTCCACCTCAAATTGAAAAAAAAAAATGGACACCTCCATCTCCATCTTTTTTTTTAGCAAGACTTCATTTAGCTAAGCATTATGTGTGCTCTATATATATTTTCTCAGAACTGTACGGTGAACTATTCCTTCAGGATACATTAAACATACAATAAAGTCTGAAGCTTTGGAAGCAAAGTACAGTGGAAACCTCAGCTGTGAGTGTTTTGCAAGACGAGCAAAATCTTTAATTAAATTTGAACTCACTAAACGAGCAAAGTCTTAAAATATAAGCAGCATTGTGGTAATCGTCTCCCAGGCTCGGTCTCACTGTGAGTGCGTCACTCGTTTAGTCAACACCATGTGGTGTGCATGGTGCTGTTTATTTTGTGTTTTTATGTGTGTGTGTGTCCTACACAGACATCCTACAGTACAGAGTAGCCCAACCTTCCTCATCAGAGTTTTCGTTACTTATTATGTTATTATGTGTTTTGATATACAAGCATTATATATATTTGATATACAAGAATTATGCTCACAATCCAAGGTTCCACTGATGAAATAACAGGTTTCAAGCCTTTTACGCAGTAGTGTTTATACGGTGTATATATATATATATACATATATATATATATATATATATATATACGTATATATATATAGGAACTCCTACATTGGTTTGGAGTGAGGTCAGGACTGTGTGTAACTCCTAGTTGAGTTCCTGTAATGTGGTGTTGGTGAACGATCATGCGTACGATTCACACAGACAGATGTGTCTCTTCTGCAAAAAGTTATCCATCAATTTGTACTTGATTCAGCAGGAATTTCATTATAAGCAGTTGAAATTGTTTTCAGTACTGGGCGTGATGTACTTTAGTGTGACTAAAGTGACTAAAGAATTAAGTCTTGTTTTCAGTGCAAGAAATTTTTGATAAAAAACCTACGAATACGTCAGCTGTGAGGATGGAGGAACATGAACTAAACACACAGTTAGTGCCTTAAATTGAGTTTGTGTGTGTGTGTGTGTGTGTGTGTGTGTGAGAGGCTGCTTTCTGAACGAAGTCATTTTGATATTGTGTTCATTTATTGAAAATTATGATAATAAAAGGTATAATAATACATAACTGTCCACAATGTCCACAAAGAACAAGAAGAAATGAAACGAGACATATTCAAAAGTGGTTGCAGCTCTTGTGTTTTTGTTGTTTTTTTCTCTTTAATTTATCAGCAGGAATATAAACGGACTCTATCACGGCATCTCATGGGGACAAAACTGAGTAAATTTCAAGGAATTATCGAGGAACTGCCTCTCAGGGCGGTGTAAATAAATCTGTGCTGCTACATTATCTATACTTTTTCTCCCTGATGTCTACGTAAAATCAATCCACGCTCGGGTGCGCTTCCTCTTCCACACTGAAGCATTTGTTTTTGTTAAATCTGTGTCTAACTGAGGAACGATAAACTAAAGGTTTAAGGAAATCGATGCTGAGCTTCTGAGGGAACGATCTCAGGAGGAAATGCATCAGAAATGCCAGAATATTCAGTTCAATATAAAAACGACACTGAAAAGGTCACACGCTCGTCCTGTTGTCGCTCTGAGGAGTGTGTAAAATCTCATTTCAGACCTGTGATTGATTAATCCGTCTCTCGTCGCTGTAAACCATTAAACCTATAGAGACTCGTGGCGAAGATGCTCATCTGCTGCCTGACATTTCATCGACGGCGATGTCTGATGAGGCCACAGCGCTGTGATTAAAAGCAGATGGCTCGGTGGGTTTCTGTCTGTTTCTGCAAAAACATCGTTAAAGGGGCCATGTGGAATTTTTAAAGTGTCCATATGCATGTAAGGATCACAGAATTTCAAAGACAAAAAAAAAATCTATGATGAATCTTAAAATCTGTGATAAACTATAACAAAGTGCAAGTGGTTATGACAGTTATATATATATATGTATATATATATATATATATATATATATATATATAGTGGTGTGAAAAACTATTTGCCCCCTTCCTGATTTCTTATTCTTTTGCATGTTTGTCACACAAAATGTTTTTGATCATCAAACACATTTAACTATTAGTCAAAGATAACACAAGTAAACACAAAATGCAGTTTTTAAATGATGGTTTTTATTATTTAGGGAGAAAAAAAAATCCAAACCTACATGGCCCTGTGAGAAAAAGTAATTGCCCCCTGAACCTAATAACTGGTTGGGCCACCCTTAGCAGCAATAACTGCAATCAAGCGTTTGCGATAACTTGCAACGAGTCTTTTACAGCACTCTGGAGGAATTTTGGCCCACTCATCTTTGCAGAATTGTTGTAATTCAGCTTTATTTGAGGGTTTTCTAGCATGAACTGCCTTTTTAAGGTCATGCCACAACATCTCAATAGGATTCAGGTCAGGACTTTGACTAGGCCACTCCAAAGTCTTCATTTTGTTTTTCTTCAGCCATTCAGAGGTGGATTTGCTGGTGTGTTTTGGGTCATTGTCCTGCTGCAGCACCCAATATCGCTTCAGCTTGAGTTGACGAACAGATGGCCGGACATTCTCCTTCAGGATTTTTTGGTAGACAGTAGAATTCATGGTTCCATCTGTCACAGCAAACCTTCCAGGTCTTGAAGCAGCAAAACAACCCCAGACCATCACACTACCACCACCATATTTTACTGTTGCTATGATGTTCTTTTTCTGAAATGCTGTGTTACTTTTACGCCAGATGTAACGGGACACACACCTTCCAAAAAGTTCAACTTTTGTCTCGTCGGTCCACAAGGTATTTTCCCAAAAGTCTTGGCAATCATTGAGATGTTTTTTAGCAAAATTGAGACGAGCCTTAATGTTCTTTTTGCTTAAGTGGTTTGCGCCTTGGAAATCTGCCATGCAGGCCGTTTTTGCCCAGTCTCTTTCTTATGGTGGAGTCATGAACACTGACCTTAATTAAGGCAAGTGAGGCCTGCAGTTCTTTAGATGTTGTCCTGGGGTCTTTTGTGGCCTCAGGGATGAGTTGTCTCTGCGCTCTTGGGGTAATTTTGGTCGGCTGGCCACTTCTGAAAAGGTTCACCACTGTTCTATCTTTTTGCCATTTGTGGATAAAAGCTTTAGAAACCTTTATAACCTTTACCAGACTGATAGAACTCAATTACTTTTGTTCTCATTTGTTCCTGAATTTCGTTGGATCTTGGCATGATGTCTAGCTTTTGAGGTGCTTTTGGTCTACTTCTCTGTGTCAGGTAGCTCCTATTTAAGTGATTTCTTGATTGAAACAGGTGTGGCAGTAATCAGGCCTGGGGGTGACTACAGAAATTGAACTCAGGTGTGATAAACCACAGTTAAGTTATTTTTTAACAAGGGGGGCAATCACTTTTTCACACAGGGCCATGTAGGTTTGGATTTTTTTTCTCCCTAAATAATAAAAAACATCATTTAAAAACTGCATTTTTTTGTTCAATTATATTATCTTTGACTAATAGTTAAATGTGTTTGATGATCAGAAACATTTTGTGTGACAAACATGCAAAAGAATAAGAAATCAGAAAGGGGGCAAATAGTTTTTCACACCACTGTGTATATATATATATATATATATATTTCAGGCCTTTGTTTATTTATCAATTTATTTACAGCCCTGAAATGAGCTTCATTATAACAGAATATTAATCTGTGGCTTTAATAGAGGGGGTCTGATTGTTTTTTTGTGGACAACAAACTGAAACTCACCTCACAGTCAGCAAGGGAGGGCTAAAATGGATTTCAGCATCGAATTTAGATCACTTACTGTACGCTATATGGCTGAAAGTATGTGCACCCTGATCATGTATGTTGAACGGTAGATTGTGGATGTTCAGTAGTCTCTGCTAGCGATGTCGCCTTGCACCTCCAGGGACCAGGCTTGATTGTTTGGAAGTTTGCCATGTTCTCAGTGTGATTGGCGGGTTTTCTCCTAGTACTCCGGGTTCCTCCCACAGTCCAAACACATGCAGGTTAGGCTAATCAGCGTTCCCAAATTGCCCGTAGTGTGTGAATGAATATGTGAGTGTTGACCAGAGGTTCTACCACGGTTGTAAGAACCATTGGCCTCCACGGTTCCTAGCTGGACTACAGAGGTTCCAAGATGGATGGATAGAGTGGTCTCTGTTACAATACATTTCATTCTTATCTTCTGGGAAGACTTTCCACTAGATTTTGGACTGAGGTTTCAGCTACGGTCTCATTAGTGGACTCTGGTGAAGCTCCAAGTTCTCCTAAAGGTCTGGTTATGATCCTCATCAATTTGTCCCTGTTTTTTCTGTCTTTGGCTGTTGTGTTCTGTCAAGACTCTAATGTTAAACCCTGTCCCAGACTCCATTTCCCAGCATGCATGACACCACAGTAACATTGTCTAACTTGTCCTCATATGCTCCTCGTTAAGGTTGTTTCATTAATTACAATGTCGTCTTAGTTATATCTTAGTCAGAGTTGTTGTTAATATTAGCATTAGCCTTGGCCTTAGCCTAATTTTTTTTTTTATTATATTAAAACTCCACTTGAATAAACAACCGTCTACACCTTCTACTCCAACACACCATGTCTTCATGGAGCATTGTCATGCTGAATAAAAGTTTAAGTTCCAGTAAAAGGGAACTGTAGCACTACAGCATACAGAGACATTCTGTACAAGTGTGTGCTGCAGACTCCGTTGTAACAGTTTGAGATGGTTGGGGGTGCACATTCTTTTGGGCATATAGTGTAAATATAATTTAGTTACACACAAATTTCATAAACGTTCTGTGAAATGCCAAATTTCGTTCCATGTTTTGAATTTTTTATGAAAATATCGAAAATTAATCCATAAATTAAGACAAAAAAGGTCAGCCTTTCAAAGTAATGGCACCCTACAAAAGGAGGAGGAGTTAGTGTGTGCCTAATGTAGCTGCATTATTAGAAGATTCCGCGCACACAACGCCGAGGAGTCGCTCTTCTGCCATGTCTCCAGCACTCTTTGGCTTTTATGGAGTTTTGTGGGTGTGGCTAAATTAAAATATGAAAATAAGATACACCTTAAATATGTTTGTTAATAACAGACTTCTGGTTTGTATCATACTGTATGCACGTGAGTTTAGAGAAAATCAGATACCCCTCGGTAAATATAAGGGATTTTTATTTTGTTTTGGCTACTGAAATATTTATGCACAACTTTATCCTAAATGTTTCATAAAAAAATTAAAAATTATATGCCCTTCAGTTTTTATCACAGTTCCTTAATTAGTCTGGCACTTACACTGTACGCGTGGTGCAGTCCACAGAAAATAGACAATCTTTTAAACATCTCCGGAGGAAAGTTTAGCTTTTTAACACGTTTCCTCCAGACTGATGTCCAAAACCACTGTTGTGTGAAAGCAGCTCTGATTTTACAGCATTACATCATAAACTCTCCTCATGTGGTCCTGTTGATGAGTTGAAGTGAGTGATGATGCCTTACAGCCTGACAGTTTTATGAACATAGAGATGAGAAGAAAAAAAAAAACCAATCAGGTGCTGAACGCTGGTGAGAACTGTAAAACGGTTACGCGTATGATGCAATGAGGTTTAAGGAATGAAATTTGACGTACAGCTCGGAAACACGTCAAGTAAAATCAAGTAATGAATTTAGATTCTGTATAATAAATCACAGTTTCTGACTGTATTTACTGCAGTGACAACAACAAAATATTGTTTTTTGTAAACAGAATTATGAACAAAATTTACAAAAGGGGAAAATTATTCAATCAAACATCAGACCTATATTCATTTTTTTTGGGGGGGGCGGGGTGATGGGGTTTTTTTCCCGATTTTCTCCCTAATTTAGTTGTGGCCAATTCCTCCCCGTCCCACATTAAGGCTACTACTACCATTCACCTGGGAGGGCCGAAACCTATCACTTGTTTCCTCCGAACCACGTGACGTCAGCCGACCGCATCTTTTCGAACTGCTTGCTCACGCACCGTTAGGGGCGGAGTCACACACATTTGAGGGAAAGCACTAGCCACTTTTTTCGCGTGCACAAGCTCGGCCAATCAGCTCTCTCTAGACCCCCGGCTGTGAGAGGTAATAGCATCACCCGGGGATCGAACCAGCGATTATAAAGCGAGAACTTTACCACTGCGCCACTCAGAGTTTTTTTTAACGTGCATTAATTTCTTAACACAGCTGTTGAGTTCTGCACTCTGATTAGTCAGAAAAGAAGGTGTTGATTATCCTATATACAGTATAAAAAAGATAATTTCAATGATATCTTAATGATGTATGTCTGTCTGTCTGTATGTCTGTCCAGGCAGATTTTGTCACAGCATCATGCAAAACTGGCTGAACAGAATTGAATAAAACTTTCTCAGTCATCTTTGTTTCTGCCTGAAGTTAAATCTGTGCCATAAACTCAATCAAAATGTTGAGTAGAAGTGAAGTTATAAGAAGTTATGTGACAGATTAGAAACTGTAAGTTCTGGCAGCGTACTGCGTATGCGTCAAACTGTGGGCGTGTCTTAAATCGCTTGCTGGACAGAATTACTTATAGAACTTAGATATATTTAATAGAACTTATTCAGAACTTATTCTTCTACTGTCCACACGTAGCCGGATATTTTTGAAAACAGAGATCTTTCTGTGCGATTTTCGCCTTTCGTCCACACTCAAACGCAGTTTTGGTCGATGAAAACTGAACTTTTGGAACCTTGTGCCGATAGTGTAATGGTCTGTGTGCTCGTCTCCTTGATTTGATGTCAGCTTTGTTTATGAGGATATTGTGTGCAATAGTGGACGTACGTACAGTAAACCAGTGACTGTGTTAACGTTGCGTACATGCGTGTACAAACATACACAAGCAGTTATTTACACATTACGTTAATGAATAGAGGGGCCTGAATGTACTACTGCTGCTACATACTGTACAAAACTCACAGACCCCGCAGACAGCGACGGCGGTTTCAGACGAGACCCGTCAGACTTCTACAAAGCGCAACAGGTAATGACGTTTTGTCTAGGCTTCTGATTGGCCCCCTGTTGATTAAGGAGGCTCTTAACAGGGCGTTTTGTCTTTTCATGGGGATAAAGATATTTTTTAAACGCAAGTCGTGTGGACGAAATTATTTTTCTACACAAAGAAGGAAAATCTTGTTTTCTAAAGATACCCGGCTACGTGTGGACATGGCCTTACAGATATCCTGATCAGATATGATGTCTGAAGATCTTTGTTTATTCTCCGCAAAGAGAGCACATTTAAAGCGTGCTGTGTCTGGACATCAAAATAACAATTCATTACCATGTCAGCCATAGAGACACCCGGAGACAGACAGGTGAGAGGAGAGACACTCGCATTCTCCTGGTTAAACAAAAGAGTTCTAGCAGGCAAGAGCCACTTGGACGTATAATATACCTTACACATTCTTTAATAACTAATACCCTGCTGAGTTCTGTAACATCGCATCCTAGTGTCTCCTCTTCCTCACACCATCCTGTCACTGTTTATTTCACTCTAACAGCATTAGACAGAGTGTTTCATCCCCAAGTATAAAGAAATGAACACACAAACACAAAGCACATGTACAGTCTGTAAACATTTTACACGATTTAAAATATTAAACAGAATTACCAGCAAAGCCTTTAGAGTGATTTCGCAGTGCTGATTAAGATACAGTGCCGTTACATTTAACTGGTGATGCAGCAGCTGCATTTATTCTTCTGCAAGCTGTGCAATTATAGACACAGACAAAAAAAAATAATAAAAATGACTCTCGGTTTAAACGATCCGTGCTCTCGTTCCATCCTTAGAGCCCGCGTTCTCCACCTCAGCTTCTCTCGCCCTGACTCTGACAGCACCTTATTACTTGCAAGAAATAGATTTGTAATTTTAATTTATTACAATGTGAACAATGAAGGAGCCATGAAGGGCCTATAGAATTATTGCCCGAGGAAATAAAGTCCAATTACAGTGGCTCTCCGTCTCCTCCTGAATCAGCTCGATATTAAAGTCGGCATCTGGAGCCGTAAATATGCCGCCGTAAATGACACGCACCGAATCCAATCGCATGGATTTTCAATTCTACCGAATAATTAGGATTGCCTGGATATTGAACAGGCTCTAAAATAGCTGAACAGGCTAACACCAAGGGCTGTATATTTACAATCAGCTGCAAAATTATTGGCACCCTTCATAAAAAAAGTTTTAAAAAATGCTATTAAAAAAATAAAACAGTTACGGAAAAAAAATGCCTCTGGCCAATTAGAATATTCTCATATCACTAATAGTAGAGAAATGATGAGTTACAATATCTGTCTTTTATTAATTAGACAGTTCTTTGTAAAATAAATATCCGCTGACAAAAACACTATTAATCACTTTTAACAGCGTCTCATAGCGTCACTTATCACTGACTGTGTGTGTGTGTGTGTGTGTGTGTGTGTGTGATTACAGCAAGCACACACTGCCATCATGTGGAACTTTCCAGAGTAAAAGGAGGAATTTGGAAAAGGTTTTTGAAGAATCAGTGACATTTTGCTGTTTACAATATCAACTTCAGATTCTAAATCTGCTAAATATTATTATTGATCTTCAAATCATCTTAAATTTTTTAATAATCACAAACTAGAAATTTGACATCATCACTTTTATATTAAACCTGGTACAAAAAAATGAACCTTCTAGTAGAAAGAAAGAAAAAAAGAAAGTTTAGCATTAGACAGGACACTACACTAACACACACACACACACACACACACACACACCCTGAGGCACACTCCGGCAAATGCAGTGTGTAAGTTTGCCACATTATGCAGACTGTTAGCTGGGCCACCATCTTGAAGACTCCGCCCCCACGGCGTCCCCAATCAGTGAGTCTCAGGAACCTTTTGGAAACTTCATTTACTTTTAAACATGTGAATTTCAACTTTTGACAAAATTATAATAATTATATAAATCCACTTTTCTGCAGTTTAAACACAGAAAGAGAGAGAGAGTGTGTGTGTGTGTGTGTGTGTGTGTGTGTGTGTGTGTGTGTGTGTGTGTGTGAAAGAGAGAGAGAGAAACCCAGAATAAAACAAAAACTGAAAATCCTCCACGATCTTCTTCTTCTTTGTTCTTTAATGGCGGTTGGACTCCAGTATGTTACATCACCACCAACTGTCTGTCTAATTGTGCCTCATCTTGTCATCAGTCCAGGCTTCATTAAAGACGTCTAACGCTTCCTTTCCTCATCTTTACTGACTGGTTCTGTGTCTTCTGAGCTTGTCGTTTACCTTATCCCACACTTCCACACACTCTTTCTTCTCGACACGTTCCCTCTCAGTACGGCTGAGCACCTTTAGTTGGAGTTCTGTAAGTTACATCGCCACCACCTATAGATCTCTCAAATTTAAATTCAAATTTTATTCCTCACATAGACAGTCATACACAGCACGAAATGAAGTGAGACACTTATACGACCGCTGACCCTCAAAATTCAAAAGGAGAAGTTTCAGTATGAAATAAGAGAAAAAAGAGTTTTACAAATTAGAAATATAGAGTAATATAAGAAATAAAAATTAGCTGTAAAAAGACATAAAAATGTACATTATGTACAAATAATAAAACTATTAAAATGAAATAGTAGAATAAAAATGGGAATATAGAAATATAATAAAATATAATTTTAAATAATTATATTAATTATAAATGTAATAATAATAATAATAGTAATAATTAATTCTATTGAATTCTCCTTAATCCTGAGTGATCTTTCAGGGTCTGTTTATTTAAAAAGCTATGTAGTGAGGGGAAAAGACCACCAGGTGGCGCCAAGTGCGCTGAGAGTTCTGTCGCCATGGAAACATCACAAACAAAAAGGGAAAGAGAACCGAAACTTCATGCTGAATAAATGTACTTTGTTTTACTGTTTATAATTGAGATTTTAAAGAATAATTAAATAACCCTGTATGGATTATTCACCGCAGAAGAAGAGGAGCGGGCTCCCCCGGGAGGTGTGGAGGTGGCTGCAGAGTCTCGAGCTCACGGTGTCCCCGAAACACATCCGCAGGTCAGGAACACACATTCATATTCAACACCATCCACATCAAGGCATAAGTCCATAATATACCATATATATTTTTACTTATTATGTATACATATAGTATACAGTACATATGCCTATATATACATATACATTATGCATGGGGGAGAAAGAACACAGCATTCCAAGAAAAACACCTGCTACCTACAGTAAAGTAAATCTTGTCCAAGTTGATAGACGCATGGATTCCACTCAATATCAGCAGATTCTGGAGACCAATGTCCAGGGATCAGTGACAAAGCTGAAGCTGCGCCGGGGCCGAATCTTTCAACAAGACAACGACCCTAAACATACAACAAAACAAAATCTACTAAGGCATTCATGCAGAGGAACAAGTACTGGAAGTTCTGGAAAGGCCATCTCGGTGCCCAGACCTGAACATATAAAAAAATCTGTGGTGTGAGTTAGAGAGAGCTGTCCATGTTCGGAAGCCATCACACCTGAATGAACTAGAGATGTTTTGTAAAGAGGGATGGTCCAAAATACCTTCAACCAGAATCCAGACTCTCATTGGAAGCTAAAGGAAACGTTTAGAGGCTGTTATTTCTGCAAAAGGAGGATCGACTAAATTTTGAGTTAATTTCTTTTTTGTGGTGTCCAAATTTGTGCACCTGCCTAATTTTTTTAAACAATTATTGCACACTTACTGTAAATCCTATAAACTTCCTATAAGATATATTTAACTGAAATTTTTTATTGGAACAACCAACGATTAATACAGAAAAATCATGAAGATTAACAAGGGTGCCCAAACTTACGCATCCCAATGTGTATATATATATATATATATATATATATATATATATATATATATATAAAATACCATATAGTATACAAAAGTCTAATTCTTTATATATATATATTTCAAATATGTAAATATGGAGAATGTTTTTTTCACACTACCACATGTAATGCATACGACATTTCAAATAATAAAATGTTGTCACTAATCTAAAGACATTATAACTGAGTTCGGTAAAATTAAAAATGCGCTCAGGATGTCACGTTGCATGGAATAAATAACCAGCTTTCACAATGTCATGGTTTAAAAATTTTTTTTTATGAAAAGGACAAATTTGAAGGCGTCTCACACACTCCCTCTTACGCTCGTGTGTGTCTGTGTCTCGCTGTGTTTCAGAGATTTCTCTAACGGTTATCTGGTGGCTGAGATTTTTTCCTGGTACGTCCCCGAGGAGTTCTCTCTGCACACATACGATAACGGAGCGTCAATCGGCGCCAAGCAGAGCAACTGGTCTAAGATCGAGAAGGTCAGGGTCTGTGTGATTGTCCACGTATTCAAGTGCAGAATAAACCACGTGAGGAACACTGTACACACCCTGAAGATGATTCATTTACTCTGACGGCATGCCCCTGAGTGTTTCTCTTTTACTTTTTTAATCCGTTTAAAATTATGCTTAATATCTGTGAAACAACTTGACATGTGACAGCTTGTCACGTGACCAAGAATAGTGTAAACACCTCTGTCCTGAAAACTCAAGGAACTGACTGTTACAAAGCGCTGACACTGGAGACTCCTTCCATAAGCGTCTGAGAGAAGGCGTTATCAAATCATTAATTTATTCTTATCTGTAGATCTTGTTACATTTGTACACATGGTAATTTGTACAAATATGTGTGTGTGTGTGTGTGTGTGTGTGTGTATGCATGCAGGCGCTGGCCAAGCGACGCATCAGTTTGATTAAGGAGTCCGTTAATGGTACGATTCACTGCAAACCAGGAGCAGCCGAGGCTTTAGTTCAGGAGATTTACACACTGCTGACCAACAGGAGGCAAGACACACACACACACACACACACACACACACACAAATAGTTTCCAGATCCATGCTCTCCTTGTCATTTTACTTTGTCTGCATTGTGAACTGAAATATTTATATCTGTTTAATTCTGTGTCTCCATAAAATCTGTTTTTATTTAAACATATATAATTATTTTACATAAAATATATATCAGATCTGGACTGAACAGTCATTTTAAACAATAATGTCAAATAATAATAAATCTAAAAATTCACGTTTTGTAATTAATCATTATTCTAAGTGTTGGTTATGATTTAAGTGTGATGTAAACTGATCGTGCAAATAAACTGCAAATTTTATTGTCCGTTTTATTTTATGACACAAACATGCTGTAAAGTCACAGCGAGGTGTACGACTCTGTACTGGTCCTCTAACGCCACAGAAGTCTGTTCAGATGTGATAAACAATAAACAAGTTAAGTCGAGTCGGATTTATCGTCTCGGTTCAGTACAAAGTGACACCGAACAGCGTAGACAGGAAGTGCTGGCTCATGCGGCTAAGGTCGTTGTTTTGGGGATCTGAGGATCAGGGTTCGAGTCCCGCCCTCGGTGGGTTGCCATGTCCCATTCCACCCAGCTACTGTACACAGTGTCGGTCCCAAGGTCGGATAAAATGGAAGGGGTCGCGTCAGGAAGGCGTAAAGACCTGTGCCAAGGTGTGTGTGGCCTTGTGTACCCATTTGTGTACGTTATTTTTCAGGATGCAAATAATGACATTAACTCCGAGCATGTGTTTATTTTTAGCTGAACAATGTATCAAATTAATAAAAACATATTTTTTATTATATTTATTTATTTATTTATTTATTTGTTATATTTTTTTCTTTATCAGTACTTCGTGGGTGATATAAAGAGATCTAAATCTAAATTCTGAGCCTGTGGTCCATTTTGGGGGTTAAATCTCAATTCTACTTCGTACCTGCAGGATCCAGAGTGCCCAGGAGGAGGCGCTAGACTTCACTGATCAGAGTTATCAGGAGCAGCTGCCCATGGTGGCTCGATCCACGGCGTCGAAAGCCATTAAAAACAACGTGAGTCTGAGCGAGGAGCTGGCTGAGAAAAACATCAGCACCAAGCAGAGGAACATCCAGAACATCATCCACCGGCACCTCGAGCACCGGAGAGAGGAGAGGAGCCAGAACCCTCGTAAAGAACACACACACACACAATATTTAATTTCCCACAACAGTGTAAACCACAGACTTCCACATGATATGATTTACAAGATGGCGGCTCGATACTGCTGAAGCTGCTACAATACGATACGAACGTGATACGATACGATTCAACATCGTCTGATGGATGTGTGTGCAGAATTTGAGTTAGACTTCTGTTAACTGAGTTATGGACCGATGAGCTTCCTAACCTCCTGATTTATTTACACATCAGTTTAAAAATTATTAATTATATTTTACCCATCAACTTTTTATCCTTTTTTCATAAATGGCTTATTTATGATTGGCGGTTTAATGCATCAGATTTCTGAGTCTAATCACTAGGGATGAGAATCACCATATTCGACCAGCTCACATACAATTAAAAATATTGCCAAACAAAAGAATCATAAATTAAAAAATCATGGAATAGATTTTTCCGCCATTTTTAAGAATCATGGTGTTGGAACAAGTCCACGAGTGTTTAGTGGAGAAAACTCCATAACTACATAATCTACATGTTTTATTGATTTTTGAAAAATCTAGTTTTAATTTTTACAAAATGTTAAAATTTTAATCTATTATTTATAAAATATGCAATTCATGCAAACTATGCAAAGTTTACAGCTTTTCTTTTAACCAGTAGTTTAACATGTTTAACGTGTTGTCATTAATAAAGAAGAAGACACTTCTACGGTTCCAGCCTCACAATCTCTACAAGTAGTTATTTGATACTGTACAAATTATAACAAAATTATTTTAAAAGCGTGTGGTGTAGTAATTATGTGATTTATGGAAAAATATGATGTTTAATGATAAAACATTAAATGAAATATTATAATTTAAAAAAATAAATAAATCTTAACGGCAGTTAAACTACTGATGAATGTTCCTAAACATTCCTAATGTAAACACTAATGCTCATGTAACTACAGTGACATCATGTGATCTCACTACCAGCCAAAAGTTTGGACGCGCCTTCTAATTCAGTAGTCTTTTTTTTTATTTTTATTAATATAATCTTTGTGCATTACATTCTACTTAATTACATTTTGTAACTTTAATGTCTAAAGTGTGGCCGAAGTTTTCACTACTTTATATATGTAGTTATTATTATTATTATTATTATTATTATTATTATTATTATTATCATCATCATGTTTGTATTGTTGACTCTACTGTAGTTTGGTGATATTTAAATACCATTATTTCTTAATATAGTGATGTGACATACAGTACTGTGAAAAAGTCTTGACCCCTCATTTCTTTATATTATATTAAAGAAAGGTGAGCATGAAATGTTTTACTGCAACAGGCTGCAAAATGCCTAAAGATACAATATAAAACCCGTTGTTTATATAACAGCCTCAGCAGCAGCGACCTCATTTCCTCTCTCGTCTGTTCTAACCTCTCAGCATTCAGCATCAGCAGTAACTAATCACCTCATGGCTCGAACAGGAAGCCGTCACACATGTGCATTTTCCCTCTGCATAGAGACATCTCTAGTTATTATTATTATTATTATTATTATTATTTGTAGTGGTAGTATTTGGTGTTTTGTATTTATTTACTGTTGACTTATTTTTCTCTCCTGTGTTTTTTCTCATTTGTTTTATATATTTGTTTTTTCTTTTGCTGAGTTGTGATGTCATGTTTTGTCTTTTTTTCCCCCTAACAGAACGTTTTAACGTGAAGCCCACGCTGGGAGAGCAGGCCGTCCGACTACCACCATCGCACTGGCATAAATGAGAACTGCAGCACAGAGTAATTGCATATGCTAAGACTTTAATAATAACCATAGAAATATAAACCATGAATAAAAACAGGAAGAATCCAAACAGAGATAACAAACCCAGAACACCAACAGACTTAAAGTGAATAACAATAACAGTAGATTTAACTGATCAATATGAGACCCAGAATAATTATTCAGGAGTGCTTACTGTAAATAATACGAAATAAACAAAGTGAGACCCAGTTGTGTAACAGGACTCTGGTGCAGTGCAACCTGGGAAACTAAAGTCACAACATGAAAATCCATGGGCACGTTGCCTCCTCCAGATTGTTAACTCTGACATAAACCCCCAGAGCCACTAGTGCGTCACCAGCAGTCCAGGACAATCCTCTCAAAATCCTTTAACAGCTTTTGCAACCTTGATGTGTGGTGCAGGGCATTGGGACTGGGTGGGGATATTGAAGCTGTGGTTGCATGAACTTGAGACCAGAATTGGAACTTGGCATGGGTACTGAGCTGAAACAAAAGGACAGATCTGGTACTCGTCACGGGGACGGAACTGATGCTCGTTATCCTCAACCCAGTTGTTGGAGCAAACACAATTTCCTTGAAGCCGGGTGGGAGGTCTACCTGTTAACCTCCATCTCAAGCTTCCTCCAGGATGTCCTGCACAAATTCACATGCCTGGTGTACCGGAAGCACGTCTATTTGTATCTCTCATTTGCTCGCTGCTGGATGGCACACAGCCACCGCCGATGGTCTTCACCAACTGCCCTCCATCACAACTCGGTCTGGGAGGGGGGTCCCTCATCCTAGACACCCCTTCCTCGCTGTCGTAACAGGGAGCCGTGTCGCCCTGAACCTCAAGAGAAAGGCCCATGTTTGTATTGTGAACCAGGCGCACTGCTCACTCACCTCTCCCAGTCTCATTCATGTGGGATCTCGCCTTTCTCTCCCCTGTGTGCTCGGCATTACTTCTGACTTGACGCCAGATTGCAAGGTGACCGCCCGCAAAAATCTGGTAGCCTCGCTATAGATGTCAAGCCCCCTCCCCAAAAAAAACATTCCTAAAAGGTCCTGAATGTAGATCTTAATGTAAGTCAGAGCAGACATTAAGACTTTCATATTAACCTTAGAAACATAAACAGGAACAAAATCAGAAACAATCTAAACAGTGATAACAAAACCTCCACGTGCTTCTAGGAGTCTTCCCTGAAACACACACACACACACACACACACACACACACACACACACACACACACACACACACACACACACACCAAAAGGAATGCAGCATCAGGATTTTCCCCTCAAGACAGAGAGACAGCAGCAGTAATGAGACACTAGAAGAAAAACTTTCACGAGACTTCTGAATCAGATTTGGAGAAAAGAAAAGGAAAAAAGAAAATCATAAATTAAGGTTAAGTGAGGTTTAATGTCGAATTATTTCATATTTCACTTTATTTACATTTTACCTTTATTAAATGTTTCCAAGCCAAGGTACCGCTGTGTACTTAAACCTGTGATGTGCAGAGCTGCTCATGTAGGAAATGAATCAACACCTTCTGTCCAATCAAAGAGCAGAATTCTGATTATCTGATTATCTGATTATTGGTAATGCTGATCTCTCTCTCTCTCTCTCTCTCTGTGTGTTTGTTTATCCAGCGTGCTGATTGATGGGAGTCGCAGGACACCCTGCAGGGATCAGATTCCCGCTTCACTTCAGTTCAGTTTTTTTTTTAAACAACATATTTACTGTCTTTATAATCAGACTGATCGTACTTAATCTCACAGCACACTCGCCTCGGGTTCAGCATCATAACGAGTGTGTAATGAGACGTGCACTGAGTGTGATGATTTAAGCTTCCATTACCTCCCAGCCATATTAGACTCATAGCTTCAGGATTAAAACGTTCAGACACTGAGCGACTCGACTGCGTGGAGGAGAAACGGGACTGAAAGAAGGACCTCAGCTTTGTGTTGTATAAAACAACATGTTGCAAGTGTGTGACCGAAAATAAACACAGCTAAACAATCAATTAACATGTGTTTATTTCTTATATCCAATCTTAAAATATGTGATAAAATATTTTTATTTTTAATGGAATATCAAATATAGAACTGGAAAAAAACAAGTAGGTGAATTTTATATGTTATGTTAATTTATAAAGTTAGGAATTAGCTTCTACTTTTATCTTTATTACTTATTCTTTATTATTATTATTGTGGTGGTTGTTGTTGTTTCGAGGGTTTGAAATTATACAACTTGTTCTTGTATTTTTATAATAATACATTTAACATTACTTTGATTTTAGAATTGTAAAAAATTTAATAAATCATCCATAATTTTTTTTTTATTTCCTTTTTTTATATCGTGGTACACAATGCACAGGAAAAATATATGCACCAATATATATAGATATATATTTTACATTTTGTTGTTTCCTTGATTTGTCACACTTTAGTCCTAGCAACTGAAGATTAAGATCGAATGCCTTACACCCTGAGCTACTCCTCCCTCCTTTTTTATATGATTTGTTTGTTTGTTTGTTTGATTTAAAGGAAAACTATCATTTGTCTCCAGATCAGATATGCCCTGCCCCAGGGGTGTGTGTCCTCCTGTACAGTCTCAGCTCTTTAGCAGTAATCATAGATCATCTGTATTTATTTATTTGTTATGTTTGTTTGTTGGCTGTGCATCCGCACACACTCTACTGACCCCTTGCATGTGACATCACACCTGGTCTAGAACCTGGTCTAGATTTGTGTTTATCAGCCACGCAGCAGGGAGACAAGACTAAACATGGTCAAAGATCGGCCCTGTTGGTGTCACTGGCGCTTGTGTTGTTGCATTGAAATAAATGTTCAGTAAATTTAGCACAATACATATTCAATAAAAATATATTGAATATATATTTTTACATGAACAATGTATATGTTTTACATTTATTTTAATATACAGTACTGTGCAAAAGTATTAGACACATGCAAATAAATGATGCAGAGAAAGAAAACATAAAAAAAATGTAAATAGTTTTTTACATAGTAAATAAATAGTAAGTTAGATCCTTTAGTCTCAGTAAATTTGTGTAGTTTTTTAAGGTATTAGCTACTAAGCTTTACTGATCCTGCAGAACCACACACAGTTCCTTCTGAGGACTTTAACTGTTGCACCTCCTTCCATTTTGTTTGAATATAATCATAAAATTATAATAATAATAGGAATACCTAGGAACATTTGAACTAAAAAATAAAAAATTTGCCCAAGACTTTTGCCTGTACTGTCTGTACATGGCATATGTTTGCTTAAAATAAATGCAAGGGTTAAATTGTGTCGGGGTGTCATTAGTTTTTCATTAACATCCTGATGCTTCTCAGTATTTCGTTTATTGGCCTTATTATCTGTAGCAAATGTGACCGTCTGACAAAATGGCTGACATTTTGATTTCGGAGCACGTGACTGCAAGAACACAATTCCATCTAAAAAACAATTACTTGGTGTGAAAGAGGGCGGGGTTTGCCAAAGCAGTCAGTCACATGATGTGACTCAGTAACAATGGTGTTTTATTCAGCACTTAGACACCTGACACAACCCTCACAATCACCATCACACCTATCTAGTGCACTAAATTACAGACTGCTCACAGAATCAACTCACAGCTCTCTAACCTGGCAGGTTTAAATACAGATGCCTGATGTGGGATTTGGAGACCCCTCTGGTCAAAAGATGTCACTACAAGCAATTCAGTGGGGGGAAAAACTTTCAGATCACTTATAAGACCTCTTTTTCTTGTGTTTTCTCTCCTTTAAGATGTTCACTTCTGACTTCTACATGTTTCAGTAAAATCCGAGAACTTCTGCTGCATCGCAGTAAACTGGAAGCTTGTGATTTTTAGTAAAACTCCATAATTGGCAGTGTGACTTCTTTAGGTATCCATGGCAACAAGAGTGAACAATAAGTGAGAAATACAGGATGTGATATAACACAAATCCTCAGCGACCATGTGTGTGTGTCTCTGTGTGTGTGTGTGTGTGTGTGTGTGTGTGTGCGTGTGGTTGTTTATTTCTCTTCCACAGATACTCCAAATTCATTAATTTTACAAAAGTCTGCCGGATCAGATGCATCTGGCCCACATCTGGCTCGAGTCCATACCATGCTCACGGCCACTTCCTGTTTAAGAAACTATTCATAAAACTAATTTGTAAACGACACGACTATTGTCATTACCTCAGGACCTAGTGTGAACACAATTACACACACGTGTCAGTATCGCTGCCTCGTGGCGAGGCAACACATCAGTGCGTTTCCATGGTAACTAAGGAATCAAAGCACGAGAGCGGAGGGGAACCGAGAGGGTCGGGCTCACTAGGGGCTACTCTAAACTCACACACCCTTACTCACACAAACAAGTGTAGTGTAGTGCAGTGTGTGTGTGTGTGTGTGTGTGTGTGTGTGAATGCCAGCTAACTGCATGCAGACGGCTAGCTGCCCTCATAGAGATCTCACGGCCATCTGCTGTGTGCTTTCTCATCTGTGCCTGTAGTGCTGAGTAGGGATACATTCATACATGTGTGTGTGTGTGTGTGTGTGTGTGTGTGTGTGTGTTAGAGCATGAGAATGGGAATTTTACTGCCACATATCACAAAAACACGATTATCAAGAATGGGTGAGATTTTCATTAGTTTTGGAGCCTCAATCACTGCAAACTGAAAGCACACACACACACACACACGCACACACACACACACACACACACACACACACACAGGAGCCAAGTCTCCTACCACTTTTCCTCTCCCACAGATCCTCTAAGCATCACAGGCTGCTCAGGAAACTAGCAGCATCAAAGCCAAGGGTGTGGCCGCTTCATTATTATTATTATTATTATTATTATTATTATTATTATTGCTGTTGTTGTTTGCATGTTTATCTTTAAATATAAAATAACATTTTATTAAAACAATATCCTATTTTGCGCACCAAAATAGTTTTATGATGTGAAATGAGTCGGGTGATTAATTTACATGGTAAAGTCTTTGTAGTGGGTCACGGACATGCACAGGCACAGATGCGGTGTAAGCAGCTGCACGTTTATTTACATAAAGTGGAAACACACTAGTGATGGGTCGATCTTTTTCAACAAATCCTTAAAGTGATTCATTAATTAAAGAGTCACATTAAAGAAAATTAATGTGAAGAACGCGTATCTCGGAGAGTGATTCGTTCATTTTCTACTGGTCACGCATGTGCAAATCATCACAAAACCCCCCGTAGGTTATGTACAGAAAACAGAACGATTCGTTCTTAATGAGTCTAAATTCTTTTGTCACGTGACTCCCATAGACGCTTTGCGGTGCAATAGATTCAAAAGAACGAACGACTCGGACTAGAAGATATAAGAGGTGAGCTGCTCATTCTGTTTATTATAATATGTCCTTAGCTGCATTGTAATATTTTCATTACTGGAACTATAGACAAAATGTGTGTCTGTGGACATATTGGGGGTCTTTTAGTTGAAAAGTCAACATTTAATTTTATTTCTGATTAAAAGAATGAAATTAACTAAATGAAAGATTCATTCGTTTTGATGAACGACATTCAAAGAACCGAGTTCTGATTCAAACGTCCCATCACTAAAACACACTCGTATTTCTGTGATTATTGTGAACAGGTATTTCATATGAAGGAAGGGAGTAGGGAGGAGAAGACCCAGCCAGCAATCCGTGATCGGGCATAGCAAGGAGGCAGGTGCGCGAGAACGCTGGCTTCTTCTTGTCGCCGTCCGCGAACAACAGCTCCCACTGGCGTCGGAATCTAACAAACAACTTAAAGGACAATAATATAAAATAATTCATAATACACCCTTCCCTCAGCACTGGCATGAGCACAAGGCTGAATCCCAAATCACAAAACTACCTGGGGTGTGGAACAAGGGATTGTACACCCTACATAATGCTAGCTTTCCTTTAAATGCTATTTGGGATTCGACCCCAGAACATTTAGTTAACAGTTATTCAGAAAGCTTGAAATGTCCAAAATGGAAAAACGAATCAAAAGCACACACAATAAAAAGTCCATAAACTTACTTTGCTGGGACTTCCGCGAACGCAAACAGGTTTTTAACAGTTCAGTTAATATTAAGGGTGATATCCAGCACAGGGGTTAAAGTGTCGGTAACAGGTGACAGTGAGCTGACGGTGAGCTGACAGGACAGGACAGGGAAAAACAACTCCATGGGCAAAAAGTTGGACTTAACACATTGTAGAAAGTTTCAGAGGATTATTAACAGTTCTTTAATGGTTCTCTGGAATTTTTGGCCAATAGTGAGGTGTCGTATGTAGTGTAAATCCTGAAATCTGTAGTAGAGTGGGTAGAACGACCATCAATGATTCACAAGTACGTCATGACGTTTCATGGCTAAATTTGTTTCTGGATGTAAATTGGCCGGAACACTGTTGCATGAATCACAACAGGCACAACATGTAGCTACAGCATGTAATGTAGTGTGAAAAATGGACAATAATGGATCATGTGACTTTGCAGTTTCTTTGGAAAGCAGTTGTGCCCTCAGTCTTCATGAACAGTGGACACATCCAGTGGGTCAAAGAACTCCAATGGAAGGATTCTACGTATGTCAGATCATTGTCCTCCTTTAATGCAAAATAATATGCAAGCCTCAGTGATGCGTATACTTTTTGTCCTGTTTTCAGTTTTAGAGGGACGCCTGTTTCTAATGATCTAAATGATCTTGTTATTTTGTACCGTGACTGTGTGTAGGATTATTAGTGTATGTATTATTATGTTGTGCATGATTATTATTGTGTATATAGTTATCATTGTTTATTTGTATGATTATCATTATGTGTATGATTAACACTTTTCATGTGTATATAATTCTTATTATGTGTATGATTATAATTGTGTGTAAATATTCATTGTTTATTTGTATAATTAGTATTGTGTGTTATTATTATTATTATTATTATTATTATTATAACACACACAATACTAATCATACAAATGAACAATAATAATTTACACACAATCATAATCAAATATACAATAATAATCATATACACATCCATAATGATAATCATACACACATTAATAATTGTTTACCCAATTATAATCATACACACAATTACAGTATAATACACAAAATACTAAACAACCAAAAAGCAATAATATTCATACACATTATTATTATTATTATTATGCCTTCTAACTAATTTATTAGCATTACCTATAATTATTATCATCATTACACCCAATTATTCCCAGCTTTATAGATGTATTATTTTTTTTTCCTTTTTTATTTTACAGAATTATTTTTCGCTTTGAACATGATTTTTATGCAGTCAGCTTTTTTGGGTGCAGATTGTGATTTCCTGCTGTTGTGACGTTTAGTTTTTCAATGAGTATGTTAGTGGGCACCGGGGTGGTGGGGGGGGGGGGGTTGGGGGATTCAGTTGAAGGGGTGGGGGGGTTTGGCAAATAGTCTGTCTGTCTGTCTGTTTTCTTTCTTTCTTTTTGGCCCTCATTTACATACCTGCCACTATAGAGAGTATTAGACTGTGAGTAGTGTTGCCCTAAAAAGCCTCTCAGTGCTGAAAAGGGAAACAGACTGAAAAGAATCTGCGCTGACAGTCGCGTCCCTGTGCGAGAGAATAAGAGGCAGAGAGGGAGGGGGGGGCGGAGAGAGAGAGAGAGAGAGAGAGAGAGAGAGGGAGGGGGTGAGTTCGGAGCCCCAGTCTCAGTCTCTATTGTGAGAAAGACGAGGGAGAATTTTGCAGAGACACACAAACCATCGCCGGGTCTATTCGAGTCGTACCCAAATCAGGAAAAAAATAATCAAAGAAAAAACATGGAGGAGGACATGGATGAGGGACAGAGCCAGAAAGGTAAAGGAATGCATTGTTCTTTTTTGTTCTTTCTCTCTCTCTCATCTGTCCATCACCCATCTGTCTTGTGTGGTTGTTTACCTTCAGCTCTAATCCCCTCTGCTCCCTCCTCTTTTTTGTCTGATGGATTATAAGTCATGGATAGAGTCATATGATGTTTAATGTAACATTTTTCACCGAATATTGCACTAAGACTTGTGTTTTTTTTAATGATGTGCATTAAAAAATGCTGCAATAATTATAATAATATTTTATTCACATGCATCGTTGATTGTACTAGAAATTGACGTTAAAATCCATAAATACAGTACAGATGGTGTGAATGAACGATGGTTTGGTAAAGAAGTGGGTGTGTGCAGGCACTGTGTGCGTGTGTGCGTGTGTGTGTGTGTGTACATGCATGTTTGTGTGTATGTGATGGCTCCTAGAGGCTTGTCTTTGTTTGCTGCGCATTTCACTCCTCCTATTTTCTCTTCACAGACATCACATGCATAATAATTTTCCAGTTTGTTTTAGTGCACTTGTTTCCATCATGTAATACTCAAAGCTTGATGGTTATAACATGTTTATAACAACAGCATGTCTGCAGACTAAAATTTTCCAAACACAGCCGTGTATGGGCATGTTTACGTCTGGGTGCTCGACTGAGATGTGAAATATTTCCATCCATATTTTTTACACAATTTTTAAAGAAATACTATCTCTTATTAAATATTGGATAGATAGATAGATAGATAGATAGATAGATAGATAGCACTCATTACATATTTCTTTTTTCTTTTGCGCGCTCTCTCTCTCTCTCTCTCTCTCTCTCTCCTTCGCCTCCACCTCCTCCTTTTTCCCTCCATCTCCATGGCAGCTCTTCATGTGTGCTGTTTTTTTTCCCTCTCTCCCGTTGAAAGCAGTGCATGATGGGCAGTGAAACTGCCTGTTGCCATGACAGTGGTCATGTATGTCATCTTCTCTGCAAGAGCTCTACGAGCTTTGGCATTTATCTGAGAAATTATGGAAACAGAATGGCACCACTGATTATAGAGCTCATATTCTGCTGGATTAAAAGCGCACACATTATGTAACACATAATGATGTACTTCTATTATGGCTTGTTTACTGAGTAATAGTGTACTACTCTGAGTAAATCATACTACAGTGCAGTGCAGGTAATAGTGCACTACACACTTACCACAATATGATTATTATAACCGATGTTATATGGAAAAATATTTCTACAATACCGTCCTGTTAATTAGGATTTGTTTACTTATTAGTAACTGTACAGTAGGGTACGAGTAATATATTACTAATATTATGAGGAATTAGATGTGTTTTACGGTGTGAGTGATAGTGTACTAGAGCAGGAGTAATAGTGTACAGTACTACAGTGTTATTGTGTGCTACAGTGTGAGTCATAGTGTGATTAATAGTGTAAATAATAAGGTACTACACTGTGAGTAATAAGGTACCACATTATAAATAGTACTCTACTGTGTGTGATACTGCATTACGGTGTTAATAATAGTGTACTAAAATATACTATACATATTAGTATGATATAGGGTAAGTATTAGTGTACTACAGTGTGAGTAATAACATACTATAGTGTGAGTATTCGTATACTCTAGTATATACTCGTTCGTATACTCTACTACATTCATATACTCTACTACAGTGTGAGTATTAGTGTTCTACAGTGTGAGTATTAGTGTTCTACAGTGTGTGATAGTGTATTACTTTGTGAGCAATATTGTACACTGAGTTATAGTGTACTACTGTGTGAGCAATGGCATACTACAGTGTGAATATTATTGTACTGCATTGTGAGTAGCATTGCACTAAAGTGTTAATAATAGTGTACTACATGAGTGATAGTGTACTACAAGGTGAGTATTAACGTACTACAGTGTGAGTGATATAGTGTACTACTGTGTAAGTAATAGTGAACTACCATGTGTAATAATGTACTACAGAGTGAAGCATACTACAGTGTGATTATTAGTGTGCTATAATATGAGTATAAGTGTACTACATAGTGAGTGATCATGTTCTATAGTGTGAGTGTTTGTGTACTACAGTGATAATAATAGTGTACTACAGTATGAATAACAGTGTACCACAGTCTAAGTTTAAGTGCACTACAATATTAGTGAACAAGATATAGCATACTACAGTGTGACTAGTAGCATACTCCACTGTGAGTGAGCCCCCACTACAGTGTAAGTAATACCGTACAAAGTGTGAGTATTTGTGTACTGCGGGGTAAGTTATAGCACACTACAGTGTGACCAATAGCGTTCTAGAGTATGAATGATATATACTACAGTGTGAGTATTAGTCTACCTCAGTGTGAGTATAACTGTACTACAGTGTGAATATTCGTCTACTACAGTGAGATAGCACACTACACTGTGAGCATTAGTGTACTACACTGTGTGAGTATTAGGGTACTACAGTGTGAGTATTAGTGTACTATAGTGTGAGTATTAGGGTACAACAGTGTAAGTATTAGTGTACTACAGTGTGAGCATTAGTGTACTCCAGTGTGAGTATTAGGGTACTACAGTGTGGGTATTAGGGTACTACAGTGTGAGTATTAGTGTACTACAGTGTGAGTATTAGTGTACTACACTGTGAGTGTTAGTGTACTACAGTGTGAGTGTTAGTGTACTACACTGTAAGTGTTAGTGTACTACACTGTGAGCATTGGTGTACTACAGTGTGAGCATTAGTGTACTACACTTTGAGTATTAGTGTACTACACTGTGAGCATTAGTGTACTACATTGTGAGCATTGGTGTGCTACAGTGTAAGTACTAGTGTACTACACTGTGAGCATTGGTGTGCTACACTGTGAGCATTGGTGTACTACACTGTGAGTATTATTGTACTAAAGTGTGAGTGTGTGTACTACATTGTGAGTATTAGTGTACTACACTGTGAGTATTAGGGTACTACACTGTAAGTATTAGGGTACTACACTGTGAGTATTAGAGTACTACACTGTGAGTATTAGTGTACTACACTGTAAGTATTAGTATACTACAATATGGATAATAGTGTGCAACAGTGTGGATGATAGTATACTCTAGTGCGATTGACAGTGTACTATAGTATGAGTGATAGTGTACTAAAATGTGAGTGTTAGTGTATCGCAGTGTAAGTGATAGGTTACTACAGTTTAGAGTTAAGGCGAAGTAAATACTACCTGCTAGATTCATATTCTTTTTTATTTTTTTACATTACATAGATTCTATATTTTCTTAGAATTCTAAATTACATTAATTTTGCCACTTTTTTCAAAAGCATTTATTGCATTTTTATCAAGTGTTTGTTACATCAACTGTAAACATTTTATATAAAACAAACATAGTCCAGTTTGCCAAAGTGCATCATAAAGTTAATATAGTCATAAGTGTGTGTGTGTGTGTGTGTGTGTGTGTGTGTGTGTGTGTGTGTGTGTGTGTGTGTGTGTGAGAGTGAGTGAGAGAGTGAGAGAGAGAGAGAGAGAGAGAGAGAACATTTACTGATGGTGTTTTAAGGGTAATATATTACCTGAGGTTTTCCAGTCACAGAGGGATGCTCACTGTGTTCAGTACAGAGCAGACGAGTGGAGCGAGGGAGAGAGTGATGAAGGAGAAGGGCCTCATGGGAGAATGAGCATTTCATTAGCACTCATCTTTATTGTGTTAGAGAGCATTAGGCCATTAGAGTTTCACCGCAGAGCCGCCGCTTCTGCCTCATGCAAGGGTTCTGTGTGTAAAGTTCTCCGATCTTATTCAATGCCTGGGGTTTTCCTCTCATCATTATGTAAAATACGGAAGTGTGTTTTCAAAAACAAAGATCATACATAGTTATATAGTGTGTTATACAGCCATGTGTGTCCATTTCAGCCATACAAGAAATAAACACACCCTCATCTATAATAATAACAAAATATTCTCTCATAACAAAAACATCTTCTGATGTCTTCTGATAATTTATTTAGGTGATTTTGATATTTATACTGATTTTTTTTTTATATTAAGATAATAATTACAATAATAATTACAATTTAGTGCACTTGTTTTTGTTTTTTAAAAATTTTTTTTATTTCCAGTGAAAAAAAAGGTATGTTTTCTCATAATCTTGTAATAAGAAGATTTTTTTTTTTATAATGAGAAGCTTTATTCCTTAGGCAGCTATGTTTTTTGTTTGTTTGTTTGTTTGTTTTGTCTGGCTTCCTGGCACTTCTGCTCTAAGGTGCTCCACAAACTACAAACTGCAGAAAGCCAAGTTTGATATAAATTTTTATATTTTATGTTGTTAAAATGTGACCCGGTCACTGGTGGCTCAGTGATAGGTGTTTCGCCTGCCATGCAGAAGGCACGGGTTCGAATCCCAAGCCTTGATAAGATGGAAGGGTTGGGTCAGCAGGCGCATCCGGTGTACAACCTGTGCCAAGCTTGTATGTATGTCCAGGAGCAGCCAAAAGTTGTTAAAATGTGCGCAACCCAACTGACTTTCTGTTCTTCAGTTATAATTTTATAAAAAAAATTTTTTTCAAAATGCCAAATATTTGATCAAAGCACTTATTTGTGCAGGTTGAAAAAGGGGGGGGGGGGGGGGCAGTAACTATAACAAAGAACTTGGCTAGTTTCAGCTAACGAACCAGCCTACAGTAGTCCTCGTGTTAGACGAGATTGATCCTGTTTGTCAGTAATAACGTTTGGAGGAGGTCGTTTTTCTTTGCTGGTCCTTCGAAAGCAGACTTCCAAAAACTTTGTGCTGTTTCTGTGACTCGACTATAAAGTGGTGTATAACATGACGTATTACTGAACATCCCAAACACACACACACACACACTGTGTTTAATCACAGCAGTGTTGGGATACTGGAATACATATTCTCCTACTGAAGCCTTAAAAAGACTCTTTTTCCCCACTCCTCCACGTCTGCTGTATCGTACTTGTGACCAGGTCAGGAGATTCATCTTGACGTTAGTCTTTGTTTTTCTGATTTTTTATTTTATTTTATTTCGGAAGCCGCTTCCTGCGGAACCTCGTGTAGAATGTGAGCTGGCAAGTCATTGATAAGTTACTGTGGACTGATAAGGCCTTCACTTTTTATCGTTATCATGGACACACACACACACACACACTTTGTGCAAACATCTGATTTTCAGACTTGTGTTCCAGATTGTTTCCTCACATATCTCTCCACCCAGGGCCTCAATCCTATTGTTTAGCCTCACTATCTCCCTTCCCCTTTAAACACACATGCACACACACACGTACAGTACACGCACACACGCACATGCATGCACATGAACACACACACACACACAGTTACTGTGGTTCCACCAATTGTCTCATGAGCTCAGTTCAGAACATTATTAGAGTGTGAGGAGAAAAGCTCATTGTTCAGGTTTCTGTTTCACATAGGAAAAATGAACAAAATGTCAGAGGGTGGAACAGGTGCCCACACGGGGGAGAGATCGTTTAAACTCAAAACACAGATGGAGTGTTTATTATTTTAATCTCAACAGACTGACTGCTTTTTCAGAAACTTATTATGCACAGCATTTATTTAAAAAAAATCAGATAAGACAGAAGTGAATCAGATTGGATATAAATAAATAAATGAGATCATTATAACTAAACCAAAATAAGTATAATTAATTTTAATTAGGTATACAGTAAATTAATCAGATCTGAAAAAAAAAACAAATCAGATTAGCCATCAATAAATCAGATCGCAAGTAACCGAAAATATATAAATGAGTAAAATCTGATATAAATTAATCAAATTAAATATTAATGAATCAGATCAGACATACATAAACTAACTCAGATATGTCTTAAACATATTGTATATAAACCAATCAGATAAGATGTAAATGATACAGAACGGATAAAAATTATTTGAATCACATGCATAAATCATATTAGGTACGAATTATATAAATAAGCCAAATAACATCTAAAAGAGTAAGATCAGACAAATATGAATCAGATCAGATTTAAAATACCCAGGATAGCAGGTGCAAATCAATCAATTTGAGAGCAGTGAATCGCATCAGATCAGAACAGATGGAAAAGTATCGGAGTAATTGCTAATCAATATGAGCAGTGAATCAGAAAAACTGTAAATGACTCAGACATACAGTATACAGTATAAATAACATCATATATAATAAAAACAGATGAATGAATCTGATTCAATATCAATGGATTAGACCAGATCTAATCAAACAAATATAAACAAATCAGAACAGATGTAAAATAAATCAGACAAAATGAGAAATTATTCAGTAAAACCATTTGGATCAGATCTGATAGCAGGAAGTCAGATCAGCTACAAATAAATCAAATCATAAAAAGATCAGATCAAGTGTAAATGAACAAGGAGAGTGGTGAGACACAAGGTGTGTTTCTCCTCATATACTTCAAGAATCTGCCAGTAATGTACATCATTTTACGCATTAGAGAATAAAAAAAGATTTTATCAGTTTATAGTTAGTTTTATTGTCTAAGGAAAGATAAAATGAATCAGATATGAGATAAATGAGTCAGATCATATATGAACGAATTAGATTAAATATTAATAAATCAAATCAGACACATATGAATCAGATCAGACATAAGAAAACAGATGTAAATTAATAAGATTGGATATACAGTGAAACCTCGGATTGCGAGTAACACGGTTTGCGAGTGTTCCACAAGACGAGTTTTAATAAATTTTGACTTAAAAAACAAGTCTTGGTTTATGGGTACTAAGTATTATGTATCACGCATGCGCTTCTTGTATTAACGCCGAGCGTCACGTGATCCCAACTGAGCCAACGTTTTTTCTCTCTTGTGCTGCGGAATTGTGGGTAATCGTCTCCCCTGCTGGGTCTTAGTGCAAGTCTCTTACTGTATAATCAACATCCGTGCACGCATGTACTGTTTATTATAACACTGACCATGTGTGTGTGTGTAAAACATATTTTATTTTGTGTGTGTATGTGTGTGTGTACAGCGTGCGTGTAAAGCAAAAGCAAGTCTCATTAGAGAGGTTAAAGATCCATTTTCTCTCTCTGTATCAGCCTGCTCTGTGTCTGTGTGCGCGCACGTCATTAGACACCGCACCACACACACACACACACACACACACACATTCATACAGACCCCTTCTATTTTCGCCTTCACACACACACACACACACAAACACACACACACACACACACTTACTCTCTGCTCTACACAGAAACACTGCTCTGTCGCGATTCTTTTCAAAGGTAAAGTACAGGTTAATTTGTTTTACTTTTACTTTACAGCACTGATTCCTTTAGTGTTTTGCTCAATCGAGTGTCATTAGAGGGATTTCTTTCAATTCAATTCAATTCAATTTTATTTATATAGCGCTTTTAACAATGGTCATTGTATCAAAGCAGCTTCACAAAGATGAAAGAAATTCAATAAAAAAAAAAAAATAATAATAATAATAATAATAATAATAATAAATAAATAAATAAATAAATAAATAAATAAATAATAATAATAATAATAATATAAAATATTATTAATAATAATAAATTGTGTGTGTGTGAGAAAAATGTGTCTAGAATGTGTTCTTGTTATTTTCCCGATAAAACAGGGTTAGGGTTAGGGTTTCCGTTGTGTTAAAAGAGTGGAAGAAGGGTAACTGTGTAAGACGAGAAGAGTGGCTCCTTACTTTAGCTTCATACACACACACACACACACACATGCTTGTGCATACAAACGGAAACACTTATCTGTTGGTTTGATTTGGTTAACGAGTGTTTTGAAATACGAGCCCGCTTCCGGAATGACTTATGCTCGTAATCCAAGGTTCTACTGTAAATAAATTAGATTAAAACATAAATACATCAGAGGGAAAATTTTAATTTAATTAGAATAAATACAAATCAATACAAAAAGTTGATCTGATAAAAGTAAATCAGCAAAACTATAAATGAATCAGATTTATTTGACTCGAATCACATAAACGGTTTGCCTGTACTTCAGATTCTTTTATTGATTAAAGAAAAAAACATACTTTTTATTATTTTATTGCTACATTTAATACTGTTTTTGCAAAATGAGTTAGTTAGAGTTCCTCAATCATGTTGCAGCAGCTATAAACTCCACTGCCATGAAGATGTCAATCTGAATGTTATAAAGCACCGACACTGGAGACTCCCTCCAAAAATGTCACAAACATTTTTTTCCTAAAATTCTTTACACATTTTTTATCCTAATCTTTTTAAAAAACCTCCATATTTTTCTCCTGAGGGACACACAGGGAAACAACGAAGCTAAGTGGTATGCTCTACAGCAGGGTTAAATGCAGCGGGGGTAATTAGGGGCCGAGCGAGGTGTCAGACAGACAGATGGGTTCAAGGGCAGGAGTGAAAAGGGGGAGGGTAGAGGAGGGGTATGTAGGGGGGGTATTTGGGGTTGTACAAGCATCAACACTCTCCCGCGTGGATCTTCTGTTCATGTTGTCCAAAGCTTGGGTTCATTTCCATTTTTCAAGTCTCATGATCTGAGTTCTAATCTTTGTGTGCATTATCGGTTAACATTGAAAATTTCACAAGAAAATTATGTGTTGATGTGAAATAATTTAATTGAACTAATAATTTCATTTAATTAATGATTTTTAATAAATCCAGCTTTTTAGACTGAGCTCATTATTTATTATTCAATAATTATTGATAATATAATAACAGTTAGAGTTAGGATTAATCTAGTTAGTCTTTGTGCTTCTTGGACTTTATAATCAAAGTGTAAGTCAAAACTGAATAAAATCTGGTTACATTATCCTTCAGATGTGTATAAATTATTCATGAGGCCATGAATGATGCATATTTAAAAAAATTTTTTAAAACATTAGAAATATTGTGTTTTTTTATTAATATGTATCTTCATGAACATATTTTTAAAGTGTATTTAAATTATTAATATGTTTTTTCACTTAATTTGCTCTGATTTATTTATTTTAATGTATTTTAAATGAAAATGTACATTTAGTCCAACATACTTGTTTATAAACACATCTTTTCCAAAAATAAAATATGATCAGAAACAACAGGCTTTTATAAGATCCAATAAATGTAAATATAAATAAAATTAAATAAAACAAAACAAAATGCAAATAGGCACAATGTATCGTGTAAAGTCATCTTCTTCTCTGCTACCTACTGCAGTGGATTAGAGATATACGTACAATAAAATTAATTATGGGGCAAATAATTTAAACCAGGTTCGATTCCTGTCTCTGTGTGCATGGAGTTGGCATGTTCTCCTCGTGCTTGGTGGGTTTACTTTGGAGACTCCGGTTTCCTCCCACAGTCCAAAGACATGCAGGTTAGGTTAATTGGTGTTCTCAAATTGCCTGTAGTGTTAGTGTGTGAGTGTGTGTATGTGTGTGTGCCCTGTGATGGATTGGCACCCTGTCCAGGGTGTACCCTTCCTTGTGGCCTAAGTCTCCTGGGATAACTCCAGGTCCCTGTGACCCTGAATACAGGATAAAGCGGTAATAGCGGGTAAGTCAGGGATCATTTAAATAGATTTCAGATCATTTTAAGTGATTTTTACCTGAAAATAGGTTTATTTTGAGATTTAAACAAACACAATCAAGTAAAATAATTCTAATTGAGATGTTTTCTTTTGCCTTTACAAATCTCAATTTTAATTAAAAGTATGAATTTAATAATTGTGATACTCAAGAAATTTCATGGGTTTAAACACATCTCCTGTTATACTGAACTTCGAGCCTCTTAACACACAGTATGAGTGCAGATCAATCCCTGCTATCCGTTATCACCCAGATGAGGATGGGTTCCCTGGTGAGTCTGGTTCTTCTCAAGGTTTCTTCCTATTACCATCTCAGGGAGTTTTTCCCTCAGCACCGTCACCCTCGACTCGTTCATCAGGAACAATCTGACTGTTCTGATTCACACACATTTCCTCACATATTTCAAACTCATTTCCCTAATTTTCTTTTTATTCTGTTCACCTTATTTATACGGATCGTGGTTAAAAACTTAAATTGAATTTGAATTCGTCATGTAATAAAGCAGTTATGTTTGTAAGCAGGTGAGGTACAAAATCCATAATCCCGAGCTGGTTGGAGATCAAACGCTTCCAAGAGTACGTCCTGAATGTGAAATATTTAGTAAATATAAACCAGACGCTGTGTGGAGTTTAAAATCCAAACAGCCCATGACAGTTCTGTCTAAATATAACAGCAGAGCGTCTGTCCCATCACCGCACACTGAACAGGCATTAATAATGTACCATCTCACAGCAGAGAGAGTGTGTGTGTGTGTGTGTGTGTGTGTGTGTGTGTTAGGTTGAAGGTTAATTATGTAGTTATTATCTGTGCTGTTCCCTGTCAGCTGTAACTCAGCACCGCTGTAACACACATCAGGAACAAGTCCAGATTTAATAGACTGAATTACTGTAGAGCAGTACTGCACAGGAAGACAGATACCCAAAGTATAATAGATATTCAAAAGTATGGGGTGATGAATAGATGGATGGAGGGAGGGAGGGATGGATGGATGGATGGATGGATGGAGGGAGAGATGGATGGATGGATGGAATAGTTTGTGGCGATTCCTGCTTGTTTTTGCTCCACAGCCTCCAGCTGAGTCTGATCTCACTTTCTTTGTCCCTCTCCATCTGTCTCTGTCTCCTTCTTGCCTTCTCTCTTTCTCTCTCTCCCTCTGTTTCTCTCTCTCTTGCCATCTGTCTCTTTCTCAGGATGTACAGAGTGCTGTTTGAAGTGTCTGCGTGGGATCCCATACCCGTCTCTGATTGCCACCATCCTGCTGTACGCGGGCGTGGCTCTGTTCTGTGGCTGTGGTCATGAGGCTCTAACCGGCACCGTCACAATCCTACAGAACTACTTTGAAGTGATCAAGACTTCTCCAGACGCATTGGACGTCTTCACCATGTGAGCTCAGTAATACGTTTATCCAAACCGGTTACATCACTGCTGATTTAAATATACAAACAAACATGATATGCTTGTTTTATTAAGTATGATATTTTGGGTAGTGTTTGCCCGAGAGTATTTCACTCCCAGAGTGAATGCTTCGTTCACATTAGCGAGCAATGGTTTTCATCTTACTGTCACATCTTTGTGCATGGCATGTTAATTCTTTATAATGCAAAGTAGCTTTCATGCAGTAAAAATATGGGTTTACACACAGTGTTTGCTGCATTTAACATGAAATTATAACTGTATTTTTTTATTCTTTTATAAATGCACCTAAAACAAAGGAATGTGCAAATTATATACTAGACATATTGACAGGCAACATAAGCTACACCCACAAGGCCACACCCACAATATGGCTATAGTTATCTAACAGTGTTTGCATTTGTAGAAGTTGTTGTTTTTATGCATTACATTATTTCAATTACATGTGGATTGTTGCGACAATTAAATCAAGTAAACTAAAATCATTTCATTGTTAAAATCTAAGCATTATTGCAGATTAGAGTTTAATATCTGTTCTCTAATCTACTGTAGATCACAGTTAGTGTAACACCTCTTCTCTTTCCAGCATCGACATCATCAAATACGTGATCTACGGCATTGCCTCAGCTTTCTTCGTCTACGGGATCCTGCTGATGGTTGAGGGCTTCTTTACCAGTGGAGCAATTAAAGATCTGTATGGCGATTTTAAGATCACCGCCTGCGGTCGATGCGTTAGCGCATGGGTACGGAGTTGTCCACAAATTTACTTAGGTCTAAATGTGTATACAATTAACCTTTAACAATTAACCACCTACAGCACATTGTGTAATGTTTCAAAGAAAAAGAAAAAAAAAGACAGTGGCATGTAATCAGCATAAATACTGTGTTTATGAATAACTGCACCAGAAGTGGCATATACAGGTGTACAAAGAGAAAAAAGATTGGTCCAAAAACAGAACCCTGAGGAACACCATATTTTAATTTTTTATACATAAAGAATGGATCATTTAAGTGAATAGTCAATCGATAAAAACTTTTAAACAACCCCCACTGTGCTTTTTTATAGATAGAAAGACAAAAACAATATCCTACATATCCCTACTAGTGCAGTTGAATAGCATAAAATGCCATTGTGTATAATAGCACTGAATGTGTCATTGCTGTGTGTAGAGGTTGGGTATATAAACCAAGTGTGACAAGTGGGCGGGGGTTTGGGGGGTTATTTTTTGCTTGCCAGATACATTGTTTTAAAAATGCCGACAATTTTAAGTTTTATAACAGTTTGGCATTTTAATTCATCATTATAACATGATATTTGGGGGTTAATCTGGCTGGTAATGATTACTGGGGATTATAAACCCACATCCTTCTTGTAAATTATGCCTATACTTTCAAGATTTCAAAAATAATAGACAAAACACACACACACACACAAATTTACATATTTTAATACATTACACCAATAGATTTAGTTAAAGGTTTGTGATTTTTATTTCGCAGTTCATCATGCTGACGTACATCTTCATGCTCGCCTGGCTGGGAGTGACAGCCTTCACCGCGCTGCCCGTTTTCGTCTACTTCAACATCTGGACTATTTGCCAAAAAAATGCCACTCTACAGCAGGGAACAAGTCTGTGTCTGGACCCACGCCAATTTGGTAAACAGATCTACAAGGACTAGTGCACAATTATTGGCACCTTTGTAAAAATGATTTCTTGTTAATTAACTTAATCTTGTGTAAAAAAATATGGATTTTAAAATCATTAGCAACATGTCAGACATCAGGTCCAGAAACATCGTCATTTTGGGGATTACCCAGAACAAAAATACAAGTGTTAGAAATGGTTCAGGGAAAAGTTTACATGTGCACTTACATGTTAAAGGTATTTCCTTCTTTTGTAGTCACATCTTAAATCTTTTACCTCATGGGAGTATATAAGGCTTTTTATGTGAGAAGAGAGACAGAGAGATTTTATGCTTAAAAAATGTAAAAGTAAAACAGAAGCACAAATTTGTGCATGATCTTATATCTATCTTACATCTATTTTATGATATATTAATATTTTGTTTATATATATTATTTAATTTAAGATTATTTACTTCAAGATATTTTATTTAATATGTTTTTTCTAATAATATTATTAAAATATATATTTTTCAGAATTTTACATGTATTTTATTTACATTTTATTTTCTTCTCTTTTTTTCTTTTTTCACTTTAATTAGATTATTTTATACATGTAAATAAGAATTATTTTTTTTTTTTTTTATAAAAGAAAGTGTTAAAATGCCTGGATAATAAATGAATAAATATTAGCTGACCCAACAAACTTTTTCAGTTGCTCTAGTACAATTAGTTGTTTACTTTTTTCCCCTATTTATTAATGTTATTATTGCGGTGTTTCAGGTGTGGTGACTATCGGACAGGGGAAGTCGGTGTGTACAGGAAGTGAACCATTTTCCCAAATGTGTGCATCTAAAGAGGTGTGTTTCAATCTTGAACTTTCATATAATTTCATTTGTTGAAACAAAACAGTGTTTAATGTGAGTGAAATGCGGGCTGTATCCTCAGCTGGATATGACCTTTCACCTGTTTGTGTGTGCGCTGGCCGGAGCCGGAGCAGCCGTCATCGCCATGGTGAGTTCAGTACAATTTAAAGTCATAACTAAATTAATACATACTGACGTGTAGATAATCTTTAACTAAAAATGTAAATGATGCAAATAATAATAAAAAAGGGCTTCATAATGGACACACCACCAGCATGAACACGAGCCTCTGCATTCCACAAGTGCTGTCGCTTTCTGTATCCTGATTAATTCAGAATGTGTTCCTACTGCACTCATTCTGACATGTTATCGTTTCTATAGTAACAGCTCATTACTCATACTGCACAGGAAGATGTACAAGCAAAAGTATGATATAGTGAAGTCATGTGCAATTTATCTAATGTTGATGGAAGGAGTATCCAGCGTCAGTGCTGCATAACAGTCAGAGGTAAAGATGTAACACCTTCAGGACGGAGGAGTTTATACTTCTTTTATGATAAGCCGTGATTGTTTTTATTTTGAGAGAGAAAAAACAGAGATTGGTCAGGGAGCGAGTGTTTGTAGCTGCTATAATGTACAGTAAATTATAACTGGAAACTACACTTTATGGATAAAGAACTTGGCCAATCCTGCAATTGACATTGTATCCAAGTAAATTTACTTTAATATGGAGTCGGTTCCCCTTTTGCAGCTATAACAGCTTCCACTTTTCTTGGAATTTTATGCCCATTCATTCTGTGTTGAATATCACTGATGTTGGAAGAGAAGGCCTGGCTTGCAATCTCTGTTCCAGTTCATCCCAAAGGTGCTCGAATGGGCTTGAGGTCAAGGCTCTGTGTTCGGGCCGGTCGAGTTCTTTTCCACCAAACTCTTCAAACCATGTCTTTATAGTCCTTGCTTTGTGCATGCAGTCATGTTGGAATAGAACAAACTGGAATTCTTCAACAAACTGCTGCCACAAAGCTGGAAGCATAGAATTGTCCAGGATGTCTCGGTATGATAAGGCATTAATATTGTCCTTCACTGGGAATAAGCAGCCTGATTGATTAAAACACCTGAATTCAATAACTAACAGGTTTGGACAAATACTCTTGTCCACATAATTGAACATTAAATGGTTAAAAATGTGTGAAGGGTACCACATAAAACCAGCAACCTTTGTTAAATTCCTGTGATGTAAGAGGAATATAAGACTCTTCAGGTGTGCGGTTAGAGGACAGGTAGTGAGTTGGACAATAAGGTTGCAGAATAAAGTCTAAAATGCATATTAAGGTTCTAAAGTATCTTTAGGGTTGTAGGTTTGAATCCCACTGATGCTGTCAGGCTATCTGGGCCGTAGTGGCTCAGTCTGTAAGGGATCTGGTTTAAAACCCAACCTCCGTGCTGTTACATTACTCCTGTTGGGCCCTTCAGCAAGGCCCTTAAGACCCTAACTTTTTAACAAGTGAAAAAACAATCGAGATTTTCACTGAACTTTAACGTACATGTGACATAAAGGCTAAGCAGACTCTCCTTTTCTCCCCTCAGTTTTGATTTGTGTATTTACTCGGGTTTGACTGCAGCAAAATGGCTGAATTACATCACTCCCTTCAGCTGCTCTGTGCTGCTCTGCATGTAAATACCAGAACAGAGGGATGAGTCATTCCTGCCTGTACTATGCATCGGAAACCGAGTTCATGCTTGTCAGGGTTGAATAAGCGGAGCTGTTGAAATTGGGCGGGGCCTCGGCGTACAGGTTCCTCTCCATCCTCGGGTCTGCATCTGTTTTTCATCTTTTCCTTTTTTCTCCCTCTCTCTTACTCACTCAGTGAGTCTCGGAGAGATGCGGGGTCTGTCACTGAGTTGCTATGGAAACTAAAAGAAGAAAAAAGGGCCCGTGAGCTTGTTGCAAACATCGCTCAGTCAGTTGTAGTCGACCATTTTCTGAGATCGAGAGCGCAATGATGATGATGATGATGATGATGGTTAGGAAGAGACATCACGTTTAATACTAATACACAATCTGGTTTTTCCTTTATCGTGAGTGTTACAGCACATTTCCATGTATTTGCATATTACTTATTCATTTTTATTAATTGGCTATTATAAATTCAGAAATGCAAACTGTTAAACAAAAAATATGCCTGAGTTTCTTCTCTATGAGGAGGGTGTGTGGGCGTGGTCTCTGTCATAAATCTGCATTCGGTTGCATGTAGTTTATATATATTTCCTACATTTTGTAAAAGAATGCACATTAAGAAAACACATCAGAGACAGGACACAAATCTGTTTAGTTTGGTTGGAAGGAGAAAAAAAAAGGTGTGGCCTTATGCAACCAAGCACAGATCATGTGCACACATTTGCATAATGATGATTAATATATCGCCTAGAGCACGATACAAGAAACGACTACATGAAAAACAAAAGACAACCTGGATTTGCTAATCTGTGGGCATGGCCTTGTTTAAAGACGTAGTTTTTGAATTACATTACTGCTGACAGATATTTTTAAATTACATAAGGTTTGTTTAAACTGTTATTAATGTGCAATTTATTATTAATATACACAGAAAACATGCACAAATACCATTCAATAAATTGCACAATGTTTAGATTTGACTTTATAATAATAATAATAATAATGATAATAATAATAATAATAATAATAATAATAATCAGCCCCATTGCTTTCAGTTTTTAAATAGCATTTCCTTGACGCAATATTGTTACATAAATATGCAAATGTGCTAAACAAAGGAAGCTGCTGATGTGCTAACACCAAGTAATAAATATGCATGAGCAGGATACACACAGGCACACGCAGATAAACACTTACAAAACACACATCAACAAACATGCAAACATGACAAACACTCAAACACAGCACAGACACAAGAAAATATGGAAACACACACACATATAGAGGCCGGTAAGGGTTTTAAAGTGGAAGGTCCTGCTGTGCTACAACACTGCCTCCTGCTGGTGTCGTAGATAAACTTAGCTCAGGATACTATGACATCATCGTGTCCTCACAGAGCGGCGGCGAGACTGAAGCAGGTGGTGAAGAAAACGACAGGAAATAAGCAGGCGTACGACAAATCACACACACCTTCAAAAACAAAAACGTCAAATACAACAAAACACGTCAAGCTATAAATAGGACTGGGCGGGGTTTATTGATCACACGCTCACTGCTGATTGGCTGCATCACATGTCAGTCTGAGAGCCAGGAGGAAGTTTAAAAGGAAAATCAGCTTAAATTAATCTACAGATGTGTTTGTTTTAATAAAGATGTTTGTATGATATCTGTTTAAATGCATATTAATGAACACGAGCAACTCGGCTCACTGAATTTGAAGGAAAATAACTGCGAAGAGAAACGTGTAGGAAAAGGTTGTTCTTGTGAACTGGATGAGAGTTTGTCCGGCTCCATGTGATAAGGATCATCGCTAAGACAATAACTATAATTATTAAATTGATTGTTTTTAAACATGTGTTTCCTCCCACAGTCCAAAGTAGATTAGGCTAATTGGCGTTGCCCGTAGTGTGTATATGGGTGTGTGTCCTGCGATGGATTGACACCCTGTCCAGGATTAGGTTTGTTAAACAGTTTTTGACCAATCCTGAAGTCTGTGTGATTAAAGTCTCACCTGTGATTGGTCAGAACGAGCACAAGGTGGGACATGTTTAGTTTAGTTTAGTGTGGTTTAGCTAGCGCTTTGTTGTGTATCATTTAAAGTTATTTTAAAATTAAATTGATGTTATTAATGAGAATTATTTTCCTATTGTAATCACTTGTCTAAGCAATTAAAGACTTTGTTAATGAAAGTACACAAGTCACTCAGGTTTCCGCGCAATCTCACAATAAAGGGACTTTTTATCACATATTATATTATTTCATATTATTTCTATTATATATTATTAGATATAATTATTATTATTATATTTCTTACATACATTACATATTATTATTTCTTTTTTTTTTAAATCTACATATTTTTCTCCTCCCATAATGCTGTAAATAAAAGACAAAAAAGTGCAATTTGAGATTTCCATGTTTACTGAGAGATCTGATGTGCTTTTAACTCCGTCAGCTTCGTCGCTCTAATGTAATTCTAAAACTTCTGCACGTGATTGGTCGTGACTCCTGACGTGACTCTGATTTCAGATCCACTACCTGATGGTTTTGTCGGCTAACTGGGCCTACGTGAAGGATGCGTGTAAGATGCAGAAATACGAAGACTGCAAGTCCAAAGAGGAGCAGGAGCTGCACGACATCCACTCCACACGCTCCAAAGAGCGACTCAACGCCTACACATAAAGCAGGAAGTAGCAGAGAAAGGGGCGGAGCCTCAGGCACTGGCTGGTGCCGTCCAATGACCAATGGTGTGTCACGTGACCAACCCCATGGCCAACCCTATGATTATGATTAATATTATTACTACAATTATGTTTAACTAGTGGTGGATTTTTTATGTACGCTTACAGGAGATTGTCAAGAGTTATAGGTTGTTTAATTTTGTAATTACTCACACTATAACAAATTTATTTCCCTTTTTTTTAAACATCAGTATTAATATGCGGTGGTATTACCGGGTCGGTCGTAGGGTATAAAGCACAGGTTTTTTATTACAGGTGTTTAATTTTTCACACATGACTGAAAAGATTTTTTTTCAATGAATGCTGATTTGTTTTTTTAATATGTAAACATTTTGGCCCAGAAGCAGCAGATTGCTTGTACATTCTGCATTATTTTCGAAATAAAAAAAGAAAAAAAGAGTTAAAAAACAGAAAAAAGATAGTCAAAATTAGTGAGAAATGATGTAACATAAAGGGTTTATTTATTATTTTTCTACAGATTACAAAACGTATCCAGAAAAAAAGGTTATGAGTTCTTTACTAGCATTTGCAAAGCCTACAGTGTTTTACCCCTCTTTTATTTTCCTACAGACGATAGTTACAGGTGAGTAGATCTTTAATTTTCCATTTACTGAAATTTTTTTTTTTTTTTGTATATAGCCATTCTGTAAATGTACACATGTACTGTAAGGAAGCACTTCGGTTTCAGGTGAATTCATATACAACTACATTCCATGTTACAAAAAAAATAGGATGGATGGATGGAGGGGGAGGGGCTGGTGTTCAAGGAAAAAGAAAGAAGAAAATATCGGGGGAAATAAATCATAAAAATTCATGTTTGTGGAATTGTTAAAGTAATGTTAAACATTAGAACAAATGCCCCCTCTTTTTTGATTTTTTAAAAAAGAATGAATGTTTTCCACAGCGCTAATGAAAAATTAAAAAATTATAATTTTAAAGATCTGTAAGCGGATGCAGAGGAATTTGTTGCAGATAAAACTTTTCTTTTTTTTTTTCTTCTCCTGCATTTGGTTAAAAAAAAAAAGTAAAACTTGCCCCATGTTACAGTGTACGAAATTGACATCGTGAATATTTGATTGATGTCTAAAAGGAAAAAGGGAAAATTTCTGTCTGAATGAATTACAGGAACTAAAGTTTGGACACACCTTCCAATCCAGGGTTTTCTTTTTATCGTAATTAATTTTTTACATTTACAATTCTGGACAATTCGTAACTATGAAATAACACATATGGCATTAGGAAATTAATTAACGACAACAACAATCAACTGTAACTTAAAGACATGAAGCTCAGCTGTTCTGGAACAGTTCTCACAAGAACATTATTGTCAAGCGCATTTGAACCCATCAAGCACCATGAAACTGTCTCTCATGAAGACCTCTGCTGCAGAGGAGAAGTTTATTTAAAGTCACCAGCCTCGGCTCAGCCTTAGGTGATCTTAATTAGCCTCAGCTAATTAAAACCACCAATTAACAACCAGCACCTGAGATTAGAGCCGTTATGAAGCTTCACAGAGCAGAAGGAGCAGATAAACATCTCAATATCAAGTCTATTTGGGATAAACGCCTCCAGCATTGCTTTACAGTTTAGAAAGACAATGGAGTTAGACGGTCTGTCCAAACTTTTGACCGGTAGTGTATATCCGAACTGCATTTTGTTGAATAAATTGTCTAATCTAGAATGCTAATGCTAATGTCGATAGGTCATGTTTGTGGATGAATTGTGAAGGAGATCACAGTCATGTTTTCCTGCTAGTGATTCATTTGAAAAGATTCTTTGGGTAACACTAAAGACTCACATGTTTAAAACAAACAAACAAACATGAAAGAATATCACAAACACAGTTGAAAAATTATCATGTAGGCCTATAATATGGAAATAAGTATTTAGAAAAAAAAATGACATCATCACCTACCCAAGGGTCTAATATGTATACATTTGTGATAACACTACTATTCCCCCGAGAGTCACATGACAGTGGTCCCGCTTAAAGTCGTTACCGTATGGGACAACGGAGGTGTGTGGTCATCCTTTCATCCGCTCTGTTGGTGTTAAAGAGTTTTTCGTGCACTTATTCACCCATTATCGTAAGCTCTTTCTCAGTGTAAGTGCATTGGGATCTGTATCCGGATCCACATAATGATGTTAGGTGAAGACTGTGAACCTCGGTGTTAATTGTGGCATGGTTCATGCATTAATGGTTACTTGTTTTTAACGGATCAAAAAAAAAAAAAGTAAAAAAAAAAAATCTTTTCTTTTTGAGTTGGTAAAGTTGCGAGTGTGTCGCTGGCTCATTCTCTTCTCTCCTGACGTGCAGTGATTTAATCCTCTTCTTCTTCTTCTCGCCGCTTTGCTCTTGATGGTGGTATTTGATTTGTTTGTAAGTGTGTTTAGTTCGTGGTGAAGTCCTACCCCTCCTCCCCCTCTCTCTTTTTCTCGCTCTTTCTTCCTGCATTCGTCTTTTGTACACTTCCTGAAGAATGCGTAGTAGCACACGCTGTACCATGACTCTGTTCTGTAAATAAATGTGCCGCCCGCTTGACAGTGGCTTTTCTGATATGCTTGCGTGAAATGAAATAAATACACTGGTGTAATTGGTAATAAACTCTGTCCTGTGCTCATTGTGTTTACAACGTAAACGTGTTGGGGATCAAACACTCGCATTAGCCTTAAACATTAGCATCTAAAACCAAACCTGTTTCTCCTCCAATGATCAACTTAGTACACCATTTTTAAAATATTTTATCATTCCTCTCTCCCTCTCTCACACTCACACACACACACACACACAAACACACACACATATTATCTCAGTCCCTCCTGCATCACTGAAATAGAAAGAACGAGTGAGAGAATGAACAAGTACTGAGAAACAGACAGAAAGAGACCAAAAAAAGAGTGCAAAATCAAAAGAGAGAGAGAGAGACCGGCATATGAGAGACAGGAAATATCTCTTTTTCAGTTTTCTCTCTCTCTCTCTCTCTCTCTCTCTGTGTAGCTCTGTCTCTTCTGTCCCTCTCTCTTCATCTCCATCTGTTCTTATAGGAGTAAAGAGGGCGATCATGAGAGATTTATGGTAGGAGAGAGAAATCAAGAGAAATAGAAAGAATAAAAGAGAGAAGGAGATACAGAAAAAATGATAGACAAGTACAAAGAGAAATACAGAGAGAGAGAAACAGGAATAACAAAAATGGTGAGAGAAAAAGGAGACAGTGACAGAGGAAGAGAGAAAAAAGCAAAGAGAGAGAGAGAGAGAGAGGCCATAACAGTCAAAAGAAGAGAGAGACTGATTTTCAACATTTTCTCTTTCTCTTCCTCCCCTGCAGGCATCGCTCATTTTTACTGTTATATCATTAACTCTAAAGGCTGTACATGGCATAATTATTTAATTTTAAATCTAAGACAAAAGTTAAAGATTAAACCCAGGGAAAGAAGATAAAGAAACCAATAGTGTGGGTGCATTTGATCACATGATCTTTCCCATTTTTTTTTTATTTTTTTTTCACACTCAAATGTAGCAGGATTATTTCTGACCCAACTAAAATGAATTTTCACATTCTTGGTTAAGGTCTAAAATCGTCAGACAATTTTCCGTCTATTATTAATCTTATAAATACATAAAGTTGTCATGTTGCTTTAAAGTCACAAAACTGAATCAGTTAATCAGTAAATATGGTCATGTTACTTGTTTTTTTATTTTTATTATCATTATTTTATTGATAAATGTCAATATGTGTTAATGATTCGTTTATAGACTATGATGTCGGTTGCCACCTGTTCATATAAGGAATACATCTGTGACAGAAAGACAAGGTGAACTAAAACAATCTGGCTAAAATCTAAAAGCAATTTTTGGTTGTTGAAATGTTATGGTTACACTGGACGTTGGAATCCTGTTGGTATTAGTTTGTTTTTGAAAGTTAGAATTGCTTTGATGAAATGATGTCGGACCGACATTGACATTTAGGCATTCGGCAAGTGCTTTTATCCAGATCGGCTTTCTGAACTGGTCAAGTTATTCGGACAGACCCTTACACTGGGATACCAGTTTATTAGTTTTTCTTCAGGGGCGATGAACCCGAGTATTGAAGAAACAGTTATGTCTTAAGTCGTCGATTAAAGATTGCCAGAGACTCAGCCATATGGACATCTTACGAAGTTCATTCCACCACCTACAGTAGGTGCCAGAAGAGAAAACAGTCCTGATTAATGTCTTCCTCGATCCCTGAGCGACAGTGGGACCAGCCGAGCAGTGCTGGGGGATCTTAGGGAACAGAGTGTGGTGTGGGTGTGATTAGAATTAGCTAAGAGGTAAGTGGGTGCCAGGCCGTTTTTAACTTTGTAGGCAAGCATCAGGGTTTTGATTTTGATGCAGCAGCTACACAAGACCAGTGCAGGGAGTGGAGAAGTGGGGTCTGTGGGAGAACTTGGAAAGTTAAAAAACAGATGTGCAGCTGTGGCTGTAGGAATGATCTGACTGTTGTCCAGAGAGATCACAAGGTCTTGACAGGTGCGTGAATCACCTGGGATGAACAGCAGTTCGCTTTTACTGAGATTGAGTTTCATCTGATGAGCTGCCATCCTGGATGAGATCGAAAATAGTGGAAGTTGTCCACCACCAGTTGTATATCTACGTATTTACAACAAAAGCATGGGTGAAGAGTGAGAAGACCACGGGTGGAGAAGACCACGGGTGGAGAAGACCATGGGTGGAGAAGACCACGGGTGGAGAAGACCACGGGTGGAGAAGACCACGGGTGGAGAAGACCATGGGTGGTAGCACTTTCTTGATAAATTATACATTTCCTACAAGCTCTTTACAAAAGTACAGAAGCAGGACAGGACTAAAGAAGCGATGTCACAAACCGGTCTTTCCTATGATGGACATTCCAGTGGTGGGAGCTCAAATAAATAGCAACTGCACCCGTACCATCATCCCCTGAGGGAGGTGTAAATACCCTGCATGTAAGGCAGTGATGAGAATTAATTGTAAACCTTTTAACATTTCCCCTTTCTCTCTCTTTCTCTCTCTCTCTTTAGAAGGAAAAACCGCAGGTGTGACTCTATACTACTACTACTCTATACTTCAATAAGCATTAAGCTGTAATCAAATTTATTTTTCTATTTATTATCATTATTACTGTACTGTACATACTATTGCCCAAAAGTAACACACTTAAGTGAACCTGCCCGCCATTACATAAAAAACTTTTCATTACATAAAAAAAGTGTTTAAGTCAAACTGGGACTTGAGATGAAATTTGACATAAAATTGATTGACATTTACAGGAACTTCTACAAGAACAGTACGGTGATGAGACTCCTAGCCGCAGTAAAACATTTGAACGGTGCAAACATTTAAATTTTTTGCTGGATGTTTATGAATGACGATCCGGGCCGAGGTGGCTCGGACTTTACTGCACGCTGATTTGTCTGTGTGAACTGTACACACACTCATTCACCAACACCACTCACATGTTATAGGAACTCGGCCGGGAGTTATTGCCACATCCCTGTACAGTCCTGACCTTTCAAACGTGAAGCAGGCAGTCTGATCGTGTCTCCGTCGTGCTGAGAAACCTTTCTCTCTTGATGGTGTCCAAGCTCTAGTGAAACACTGGGACAAGTTTATTACTGTATCAGGGAGTTATATAGAGAAATAAAGGGAGTGTTTACTCTCAGGACTGTGTTCTGTTATTCTGTACAATCAAAAGTCCTGCTTTGACTTGAACAGCCCTTGTAGATGGATAGATAGATAGATAGATAGATAGATAGATAGATAGATAGATAGATAGATAGATAGATAGATAGCATAAATTAAAGAAAAGTGGTCATATACTGTATTTTTTCTCCATGCTCTGTTAAATACTTTTTTTTTATTGCTCTATTTCTCCAACTCTACTGTAGCAGTTGTGTTTAATTTATATGTCTCTTTGTTAAGTGTTAACAGTTTTATCACTGTGTGTGCATGGGTGTGTGCGTGTGTGTGTGTGTGTGTGTGTGTGTGTGTGTGTGTGTGTGTGTGTGTGAGAGAGAGAGAGAGAGAGAGAGAGGTTTGAGGTTTAACTTAACTTTAATAAATACTGATCATTAAACTGATCAATAAATATAGTTTTGCAACAGCATCAATTAATAAGAGAAAACTTAATAAATAAATAAATAAAAAAATAAAAATAAAGGAAAATTAGTGTAAAGGAGTGCTAAAAGACAGTTCACATTTATCAATAAAACAGATTATGTTTTTATAACACCACTTTAGCATAAAGGTATCCAAATCATTTATTTAATCTAAAATTTAATTTAAAATCTATTTTAACCCGAGCTTTCACTAGAGCTCTGAACACAGAAATGGGGCTGGCCAATCCTTTTTTCTCTATTTTATTTTTTTGACTTATGTATATCGCTATTTTTGCTTCTCCTACAACAAAGTTGATCAGTTCCCATTTCTGCTTTTCAGCCTTTTTATAGCCAGCTCCAAAGATCAAAGAAACCTGAGACCATTTTTCGCCAAAAGAATTAAAAAGTGTTTTTCAGCAGCTCGAACAGAGGGTTAAGCCTTTTACATTTCAAATAACAATGAAAAATTGGTTTAGTATCAGCACAGAAGGGACACGTCTTTAAAACATTTGGATTTATCTTGGACTCCACAGCTCCGTGTAAAATTCTCCACTGTAAATCACCCGCTCGGTTCCTAAGTGGCACTTTATAAAACACTCTCCAAGCTGGTTTAATTTCATCAAGCGTTTTCCTCCACACTGTATCTGTATCTGTCCTCCCATCCAATCCTGCTGTGTCTACTAGTCTCTTCAGTGTTGTGAACTTTTTTTGTTGTAGAATTTGTGTGAGACTTGGAGAACTGTCTTTAATGTCCATTCGTCCTCCTCCCAGTAGTGGCTCTTTCAAAAGCCAAAACAGCGAGACAGCAGGACCTCACACTTGAACAGAGTCCATGTTTTAAAAATACTTTTGTAAAAATTGGACATGTTAAAAACATTAAAAACTGCTGAATCCATTAAAATCAAGGTACGATCACATCCAAAACCATTGATTTTTTTTAAATATAAAACTCATTACATTACTCCATATCAGACCCGATCAGGTATTTTTGTATAGTTTGAAAGCAAAATGCTGTGATTCTGCTCCTAATGTCTATCAAACCTTGTCCTCCTTCTTCTTTAGGAACGGAGAGGACACTTTGAGGAACCCAGTGTAATTTGTCCCATACAAAATTGACTAGGCATGACTGTATTATTCCAACGAGGCCCATAGGGGGCTCTAGGCAGGCTACACGATGCCACAGTGTTGAGGCTACTAAGTTGTTTGCCACAAGTACCCTCCCCCTGAGTGACATATTTGGTTTTAGCAACTCCCATTTCTTGAGTCTGCCTTCTATTTTCTCTAAAACCCCCTCCCAATTTTTCTTTTCATCATTTAAGTAAATTCCTAAATACTTAAAACCTCCTTTTATCCATTTTAGTGTACCTGGAAGTTTAGGTAGGCCTTGAGACCAGCTCCCTATTGCAATGGCTTCACTCTTATTCCAATTGATTCTAGATGAAGATACTAGACTAAAATCGGAGACTATCTTTTCCAAAATCTTGATTTCGCTCTGATTTGGTACTAAAACCATGATGTCGTCGGCGTAGGCAGATAAAACATGCGGGACAGTAAAACGTGGTAAAATAAACCCCTTTATGGAATTTCATAATCTGTGCAAGAATGGTTCAACTGCTAAGGTGTACAACATACCTGATAATGAACAGCCTTGTCTGATTCCCCGTTTTACTTTAAAAGGAGCGCTTAACTTTGATCTTCAGTACACTTTCAACGTCTTGGTACATCACTTTCACCATTGCTAAAAGATTAGGGCTGAGGCCAAGGGCCTCCAGAGTTTTCCAGAGGTATTGGTGCTCAACCCTGTCAAAAGCTTTTTCTTGGTCCAGTGAAATCAGACCAAGGTCGACTGTCAAAGAACTGGAGATGTCCAGAATGTCCCGAATCAAAGAAACATTATCAATGATGGAACTATTAGGCACACAGTACGTCTGTTCAGTTTGAATTACTGTGTCTCTGTTGTCCCTGAGCTGATTAGCTAGTGCTTTTGACATTATTTTATAGTCTGTGCAGAGCAGTGACACTGGACGCCAGTTTTTAATGTCCTGCAAATCCCCTTTTTTGGGGAGGAGGGTGATCACCGCTCGCCGGCTACTCAGAGGTAGACACATTTCTCTGCAGCTTTCGTTAAGGACTTCTAGCAGATCCTCTCCGAGCTCTCGCCAGAAGAACTTGTAGAATTCTACTGTTAGGCCGTCAATTTCAGGTGCTTTTCCTCCCGCCATTGAATTAAAAGTGGCCTGCAGCTCCTCCAGAACCAGCAGTCCTTCTAGTGCGGCATTGTCCTCTGGAAAGACCTTCAGAAGTCCTTGATGGAAATCATCCAGCAGCTCATTGTTTTCGCTGTAGTCACTCTTGTACAGGTTCTTGTAAAAGTTTGTAGCATACCGTCTGATGTCTTTGCTGTTTGTTATGTATTGTCCATCCTCTGTGTGTAGTGTGTGCATGATTCTGCTCTGTCCATTCTTTTTTTCTAGCCCAAAAGAGAACTGTGATGAAGCGTCCATTTTGTTGGCCCCTTTCAAACGTGATCTTACAAGGGCACCCTGTGTTTTTGTTTCCAATAGATCCATCATTAATGCTTTTTTTGTTTTGATGTTCTCAGAAAGTTCTTTGTTTCCTGTGGACTCAGTCAAGGTCTGGAGTTCCACTATTTCTATCTCCAGTTTCTTTAATGATTCGGTGATGTCCTTTGTAACGTTGGTAGTGTACTGTTGTTGACAGAGCTGCTGCATTAAAACCTTCCCATGGTCCCACCATTGTCTACAGGAGGAGAAATCTCTCCTTTCTTCTCATTTCTAAAGGAAGTCCAGAAGAATCTGAAGGACTCAGTAAAGTTAGCATCATTCAGTAAGGAAACATTAAAATGCCAGTATGCACTTTTGGTTTTGAGATTTGCAATAAAAACTTTACATCTGACTAAAGAATGATCTGAGAAACTGACAGGCATTATTTCACTAGTTTTAAAAACATTTAAATTATGTTTATCGCAATAAAACCTATCTAAATCTAGTTAGTGAAATAAACTGATCTCTAGAATGTGCCCATGTGTATTGTCTCTCAGTTCCATGCAGTCTTCTCCACACATCTACCAGATTATGAGTTTTTATAACACGTGTTAAAGCATGTTTAGATGCTGCATGGGGTTCCATATGATTCCTATCTATTGAATCATTTTGCGTAAAGTTAAAATCTCCTCCTAAGAACAGAAAGTCTTTAGAATCACTGCTGGTTAAGAGTTCATTCACTTTGTTTAAAAATAAGACTCTTTCAGAACCGCTGGTTGGGGCGTATGCATTGATTAATACTAGATTAAAATGTTCGTATTTTGCTGTAACTATTATTAATCTACCAGCAATCGCTTCTTGTATGGTGTAGGATTCAGGTCAGAATGGCCACTCCTGCACTCACTGAGCTTGCTGAGCTCAGCACTACCCCTCCATCCCACTCCATCATCCATTTAGACTCATCATTCTTTTCACTATGTGTTTCCTGTATGAAAGTCACATCTGTATGTTTTAATCTAATTAATTCGTATAATGCGTTTCCTTGTATCCCTCCCCCCCGTATGTTTAAGGAAGCGATGTTAAAATCAGTCATGAATAAAAAAAAAATAAGGAAAGGAAGAAAGGAACATTCATTCTACAGGGTTTGTTTTACGCACTCGCTTCATCTTCACACTGCAAATCTTGCCTGGTTCTGGTTACAAACTTTTTAAGTCTAAATATTGCCTGGTGAGTGAAGTCCCTGTGTTTTTCTCTTATTATGGCCGTTGCTAAGTTGATAAAGTTTGGTTTATTGGGGAAGAATTGGTCTACTTGAACTCCTTTCAAATGTTTTGTTTTTGAAGCAAATGTTTTATCTCTTGTTCTTTCTATCCACTATTCGTCCCTGTTTTGGCTGTCTCAATTACTTTCTGATTCTGTATTTGTATCTTGTTTGCTGCTGGAATTTGCTTCTGTTTCCTGACTCTTTATGATTTTTTTTTTTTTTTCCTTTTTCAACTAGCCCTCTGTTTCTGGTCTGCGGCCCACTGTTCCCCGCTCTAGATTTTCTTTTAGGCCTAACCAGAGTAAAACCAACATCATCTGTGTTCATGCCCGTGTTTTCTGAACCTATGCATTTCTCATTGCTTTGACTGTTGGTCAGTTGTGTGTTCTGAAAAGCATTCTCACTCACGGTACCTTGGAGGTTTTCTTTTTCTGTCTCCATCTGCTTCTTTTCCTGCTCAGTAGTTTTTCCTTCTTCTTGGCTCTCAGTGTTTCCTTCTTGTTGTTTAGTTTCTTCCTGCACAGTTGATTGCACACTATTTGCTCCATTGTCTTGCTTATCATTTATTTGCTTGTTTATTTCTGTCTCCTGGTTGGCTGTAGCTTCTTTCTCAGGACAGTTCCGGATTAAGTGACCCTCTCGACCACAGCCAAAACATTTCAAGTTTCCCGAAGTTGCAAAAATGGCAAATTCTTCCCCGTGTGCATTTACTTTGAACATGATGTTCAGATCTTTATCTCTGCTGTTTAAGATCATGCACACGTGTCTTCTATAAGAGACGATATGTCTGAGCTCAGGGTCTTTGCAGCCTGCTGGTATCATTTTAATGGGCGACACTAATTTTTCTAATCTGGAAACATCAATATATGGGGGAACATTAGAGATCATCACTTTTTTTGCTTTCGGGTCAGGTTTGTAAACGCCATACTGCCGGTGACGGCACGGCGTTTCACACACACACACACACACACACACACACACACACACACACACACACACACACACACACACACAAAACGACACTCACTATCCACTCAATTCATACAACCATACAAAAAGTAGAAAGAAAGAAAGATTTTTCAGCTCAATCGCACAATCACACGCTCCGTCCACGCTCACACACACTCACTCACTCGCACATGCGCACAGAGAGAGAGAGAGAGAGAGAGAGAGAGAGAGAGAAGGTGATAACCTTTCAGGACATACTAATCGGCTAATGAAGTTGCCTCATGTGACCTGGTTCTGTTTATCATTCTGTCTCCTCGCTTATTTCTTTATATATATTTTTTTCTTTTTGTCCTGTCTGTCTTTCTCTGTCTCTCTCCCTTAATCTGTCTCTCTATTTCTGTATGTTTCACTCTGTCTCTATATTTTCCTGTCCCTTTTTTCTCTTTGTTTTACTCTTTATGCTCCTCCCTCTCTCTCTCTCTCTCTCTCTCTCTCTCTCTCTCTCTCTGTCCCTGTGCAGACTGTTGCATGTTTAAGACAGAGTGACACCCAATTCTGAGCTGTCGTCTGGGCTATGATAACAACACTAACTGAGAGACAGAGAATTTGAATTTTAACCAAAAATTTTATTTAACAAATTATACTCTAAGCACAATTCTAGACACACCAATGGCCACAGAACTCAATAATCATTGTAACAAACAAGAAAAAAATAAAAGTTAATCTACAACAAAGCAAATTGCATCATTATAACACCACTGAGTTGAAAATAAGTTTAAATCTTTCATCATCTTATAAAATTTGAAGTCAACCCACACTCTTGCTTTTATCCGATTTTTTTAAATCGATACATTACATTCTTCTGCCCCTTCAATTTTGTTTCTCCTACTTATATATATTGCCATTTTTGCTTCACCTACAATAAAATTTTAAAGTTGACATTTTATCTTGTTTTTTTCTGTATAATGATACCCAAGAATAAAACTCTGAACAGTAAAACATTCATTAACCTTACCCAACAACAATGTAAGAAAATTAATTAAATCACACAATCTTTTACATTCCATAAAACAATGAAAAATTGTTTCCTTCTTTTCACAAAAAGGGCATCGATTACAAACATAATAACACTCGGATTAATAACACTCACAAAAGAATTTACAGCAATTGCACCATGTAAAATTCTCCATTGGAGATCCCCCACCCTCTTTTCTAAAGGAGGTTTATAAAAAACTCTCCACACCGGTTTTATACTCTCATCTAGGCCTAATTTGTTTCTCCAAACAGTATCAGCTCTTTCTTTTAAATTTTTCTAATTGAAAACTTTAACACAACTTTTATACATTTTTTTTACTGTTACTTTCATTCATTCTTTTGTAAACGAAAAGCAGCTCCTCTGATGGCTAAGTGTACTAGTCCATGTCCTCCTTCCTCCCTAGGGAGATAAAGCACACTCTGCACTACCCAGTGAAACGTGGTCCAAAACAAGTCAACAATGAGAGCTTGTAGTCTCGCAAGAAGACCACTTGTTGGCTCAATACATGCCAAGCGATGCCAGAGAGTTGAAGCCACCAAATTATTGATGACTATAACACGTCCTCTAAATGACATTTTAGACCACAGCCATTTCCATTTGTCCAGTCTTCCTTCTGTTTTTTCTAAAACACCTTCCCAGTTTTTTCGCAAAACTGAATCTTCTCCAAGGTATACACCTAAATATTTGAAGCCTTTTTTCTTCCATTCAAGACCAGAAGGCAGATTAGGAAGGTGTTTAGCTTCCCATTCCCCACAAATAATTGCTTCACTTTTAGTCCAATTAATCTTAGCTGAAGACAGCTTTCCAAAATCATCAATTAATAGTCTAAGATTATCAACTTCTTCTTGGTTATTCACAATAACAATAACATGATCCAACCAAGTGCCTCCCTTAATCTGATTGCCAAAGCTTTGGATAAAATTTTCAAATCAGAGCAAAGGAGTGACACAGGTCGCCAGTTCTTTATATCTCTGAGGTCACCTTTTTTTGGCAACAGGGTGATTACTGCTCTCCTGCAGCTCATAGGCAGCAACTCTCTGGTCAAGCTGTCATTGAGCACATCTAGCAGGTCATCCCCTAAAACAGCCCAGAATGACTTATAAAACTCTACAGGGATACCATCAATCCCCGGAGCTTTCCCGCACTCCATTGTCTTTAGGGCATCATACAACTCACCTTTCGTAAAAGGTTTTTCCAGTTCAGTATTTATTCCTTCTGGAACTTTAGGTAGACCCTCATAAAAGTAACTGGCTATTTCTTCCACCTCCTCGTGTTCACTCCTATACAGCTCTGAATAAAACTCCACTGCTCTTTTCCTAATTTCCTTAGCCTCTGTAATTTCTGAGCCAGATTCCAATAACAGTGAATGCATAATTCTATTTAGGCCATTTTTTTTTTAAGTCCAAAGAAAAACTTCATTGGACCATCCATCTGTACTATACTTTGGAACCTTGATCGTACCAGAGCACCCTGTGTCCCTGTGTGTATTTTGAAAAAACCTTTTAATCTTCTCAAGAGTATTAGCATTCCTTCCAGATCTCCTTAGAGAGGCTGAACCAACCGAACTCACAGATTCACTCTCACTCTCCGTTAACGAATCATCAGAACTACTATTAGCTTTCTCTATCTCTGTTCTATCACGTGATAGAAAGCCCAAGGCCTTCTTAAGCCGTACAGCTGACCCATCTAATCTTTGACCTGTTATACATCAAACTAAGATTACTGTGGGGACAAAAAGTAATGCCATCAAGTTAGCGTTTTTAAATATTCGCTCGCTTAAAAAATAAATCATTTCTAATCAATGATTTGATCACCACGAGCAAATTGGATTTTATGTTTTTTAATGAAACTTGGTTAGATGATATCTGCAGTGCAACAGTTTAAAGATGTCTATCAATGCAAGCAAATGTCATTTGGTCAGTATTTGTCTTTTGAATATCTAGGTATATTGCTGAAAGATGCCCCACGCATTCTGTTTATCATTATTTACAGACCTCCAAAATATTCTCCAGATTTTATTGAAGAGTTTACAGAACTGCTATCAATGATTTCCTCAGAGTTTGACTGTTTTGCCATAGCAGGGGACTTTAATATTCACATTGATAATGTAGAAATCAATATTACAAAAGAAATGATAAGTGTTTGAAACACTTTTGACCTGATTCAGCATGTGCGCGGGCCCACACATAATCGTGGACACACTCTAGACTTACTCATCAGTAAGGGTCTAAACATCTCATCCATTATTATAAAGGACATAGAACTATCTGATCATTTCTGTATTTTCTTTGATATACAGTATTGATCTCTGTTACCACCGAATCTAGATCATGTGTCTATCAGAAAAAGATGCATTAATGAGAACACAAGTGCACTATTTATGAAGGCTATATCTTTAACATCAAGCATTTCTGCAGACTCTGTTGATGTTCTCCTTGATTCCTTTAACTCAAAAGTTAAAAATGTTATTGACGATATTGCTCCAGAAAAGGTCCAAAAGGCGGGCAGACAGAAATCACCATGGAGAAAATCAACAGCAGTTCAGAATATGAAAAGACAATGTCGAAAAGCTGAACGGATGTGGTGGAAGACGAAACTTGAAATCCACTATAGCATCTATAAAGATAGCCTTTGTGCTTTCAGTGTGGAACTAGCCAAAGCTAGACAGACCTTCTTCTCAAACATTATAAACAGCAATATAAACAACACTCGCACTCTTTTTGCTACTGTTGAGAGGCTGATAAACCCACCAAGTCAGATTCCTATTGAAATGCTCTCTGACAGCAAATGCAATGAGTTTGCTTTCTTTTTCTCTGAGAAAATCAGTAATATTAGGAGGGCTATTAACACATCAAGTTGTGCAGAGATCAGAAAAACTCAAACACAACCTGACAAAACAGTTACTATGTCTGTCTTTCAAACAATTGATAGCAAAATCTTGAAAGAAACAGTGCAGCACCTCAAATCGTCAACCTGCGACCTTGACACACTTCCTACATCTTTTCTCAAAAGTGTGTTAAACTGTTTGGAAACAGATTTATTAGAAGTGGTGAACACCTCACTTCTTTCTGGGACTTTTCCAAACTCTCTGAAAACTGCAGTTGTTAAGCCACTTTTAAAAAAGAATAATCTTGATAACTCCGTATTAAATAACAACAGACCAATATCAAATCTTCCTTTTACAGGTAAGACTATTGAAAAGGTTGTCTTTCATCAGGTGACCACCCATTTAAACTCAAATGAATACCTAAACAGTTTTCAATCTGGTTTCCGAGCGCATCACAGTACAGAGACAGCGCCCCTAAAGATAATAAATGATATTCGTTTAAATTCTGACTCCGGCAAAATATAAGTGTTGGTACTGCTAGATCTTAGCGCTGCGTTTGACACTGTTGATCATAACATACTAATAGAAAGACTGGAAAACTGGGTCGGGCTTTCTGGGATGGTACTCAAATGGTTCAGGTCATACTTAGAAGGGAGAGGTTATTATGTGAGTATAGGAGAGCACAAGTCCAAATCGGACGTCCATGACATGCGGAATTTCACAAGGCTCAATTCTTGCACCGCTCCTGTTTAGCCTGTATATGCTCCCTCTAAGTAAGATAATGAGAAAGAAGCAAATTGCCTATCACGGCTATGCTGATGATACCCAGCTTTACCTAGCCTTATCTCCAAATGATTTTAGCCCCATAGACTCCCTCTGCCAAGGCATTGATGAAATTAACAGTTGGATGTGCCAGAATTTCCTTCAATTAAACAAGGAGAAAACTAAAGTCATTGCATTTGGAAACAAAGATGAAGCTCTGAAGGTGAATGTATACCTTCACTCTAGGGGTCAGATAACTAAAAATCAAGTCAAGAATCTTGGGGTGATTCTGGAGACAGACCTTAGTTTCAGTAGTCATGTCAAAGCAGTAACTAAATCAGCATACTATCATCTCAAAAACATTGCAAGAATTAGATGTTTTGTCTCAAATCAAGACTTGGAGAAACTAGTCCATGCCTTTATCACCAGCAGGGTGGATTATTGTAATGGTCTCCTCACCGGCCTTCCCAAGAAGACCATTAGACAGCTGCAGCTCAACCAGAACGCTGCTGTCAGGATTCTGACTAGAACCAGAAAATCTGAGCACATCACACCAGTCCTCAGGTCCTTACACTGGCTTCCTGTAACATTTAGGATAGATTTTAAAGTACTTTTACTTGTTTATAAATCACTTAATGGCCTAGGACCTAAATACATTACAGATATGTTCACTGAATATAAACCTAACAGACCACTCAGATCGTTAGGATCGAGTCAGTTAGAAATACCAAGGGTTCACACAAAACAAGGGGAGTCGCCTTTAGCCATTATGCTGCCCGCAGTTGGAACCAGCTTCCAGAAGAGATCAGATGTGCTAAAACATTAGTCACATTTAAATCTAGACTCCAAACTCATCTGTTCAGCTGTGCATTTATTCAATGAGCACTGTGCTACGTCCGAACTGACTGTACTATTTTTATGTTTATCTAATCTCTTAAACTGTTTATTTTTATTTTAAATTATGTTTTTATTAGTTTTAATTAGTCTTTTATTTTTATTTTTAATTAAATTTTAATTAGTTTAAAGTTTTGTTGCAAACTGCATTTATTTTTATTTTAAATGAAATTTAAAAGTTTTTGTTAAAATGTCTTATTGCTATTATCTTTTATTTCATTTCATGTTTATTTTCTTTTCTTCTACAGTATGTAAAGCACTTTGAATTACCACTGTGTATGAAATGTGCTATACAAATAAACTTGCCTTGCCTTGCCTATTATCCGATATACCTCCATGGTCCATCTTCTCCTTTATCTGCTTTTCCTGACACTGTTCTTTCCTAATGTTTTTCCCCCTTCTCTTCCCAGTAGTTTTTCTTTTTAGTGTCGGTGTCTTAAAAAGACTATCATCATGTGTCATACTAAAGTCCTTGGACACTTCTACTTCCACAACACTACCACCAACAGCCTTATTCACCTCAGTTTCCTCCTGTCCCACTTCCAATCTTGCGAGGGGGTGCCCAGCTCAAAAACACTCTCCTTGTGTGTTTCACGCCTCGCAACAGTCAGACCCGGTCGAGACTGGGTGGCCGACAGACCCGACTCTTGAGCACGGCGGGAAAGAATTCTTGCGAAGGCTTGTTATATAACTTTGCCTCATGAACCTAGTGGCGACAGAGTTAACGACATCGCCAAGTAGGCCGGGAGGCGAGATGGGGCATCAAGGAGGAATACACGATCCTTCTCCTTGATGCCCCTGAGATTCAACCACAAGTGCCTCTCCGCAGAAACCATGGTAGCCATAAAACGGCCGATAGCACGAGCCGTCTGCTTTGTTCCACGAAGAGACAAGTCTGTGGCTCGGCGTAAGTCCAATACACCTTACCTTGCAGAGCCCCGCCAGTACTCAAGTCTCTTAGCAGGTCAGTCTGGTAGGCGTGCAAAACCGCCATGGTGTGCAATGGAGCACCAACCTGACCTGCTGCCTGAAAAGCTTTTCCCTCCAGGGAAGACAAAAAATCTACACAGTTTGAAAGAAAGTAATAGCTTTTCAGGAAGGATGATGTCCCAGGAGAGAGATAGCCTGGAAGCGTCTCTTCTATCTGGGTGTCATCATATAACTCCGCGTTTCTACCTCAAATATATATAAATAAATAAATAAGTTGATGGCAGGAAAACACGGGATGAATACAGCTTACTCCATGAAAGGGTTAACTCATATGGAGATTGCTAAGAAAAGGGGAGAGAGTGTCGTTGAGCCGGCCTAAATCACCTGTTATCATTGGGAAAACACTCTGTTCAAAAAGCAAAACTGATCTGGCAATTGTACACACTTAGATACACACCTGAAATCACTTTCACAGAAAACAGAACACCAATCTGTCTGAGCCTTAGCACTACAAATAGACCTCAGGTGAGACATTTAGAGAACTTTGCAAGCATGGAGGCAATGAGAGTGAGAGGAAGAGGAGGACAAAGACAGAGAGGAGTCGGACGTGGAAGAGGACGAGGACAAAGACGAGGACCGGTGCGGAGACATGTGTCAGATGACATCAGGGCTACTCTGGTGGACCACGTGATCAATCATGGCCTGTCCATGAGGGAGGCTGGGCAAAGAGTCCACCCCAATCTCAGTCGCTACACAGTAGCATCGATAATAAGGACATTTCGACTGGAGAACAGGTATATCTTCAAGTTTCTACTCCAGACTGTACCTACTGTATGTGTCACATGATTCTGTATCATATTACAGTATTACTGTACTAACTGTACTACATAAATGTACTAAATGGGTAGAAATACCATTGTGATGTTACAGTACTGTGTACAGTTGTGAAAAAAAAGTACAGAAAGTACATTATGTGAAAAAGAACCTAACCAATGACATCTTGTGGTGGCATTTTCAACAGAATGGTTAGACGACCGCCTCAAGGTGGAAGGAAACGGCTCTTCACTGAACAACAAGAGCTTGCCATCATTGAAATGGTGCGAGAAAATAATGCAATCCGACTTCGTGAGTTACAACAACGCATAATTGCTGAGAGAAATGTATTCAGCAATATCAACAGGGTCAGCACTTCTACACTAAGTCGCATCCTACAGAAACATAGCTTCAGAATGAAGCAGCTGTATAGGGTGCCATTTGAGAGAAACAGTGTCAGGGTCAAGGATCTGCGCCATGATTATGTGCAGGTATGTGTCACTTTACTTTACATACTATATGTTGTGATGTGGGAATGAGGGTTTATGCTGCCTCCTGCCCTGCCTGCAGCTTGTAGTTTTTGTCTATAGTGACCCAACCCAGCCCCTACTTGTGTGAAAATATATACAATATGTTTTTTTTACAGTAGTAACACTATTCCATATTTTCTGTTACAGACAGTTCTGGATTTTTTTTTTTTTTCCACACTTTATTTATTTAAACTTTTAAGTTTTCCTAGCATTACACAATTATCACAAACATTTCAAAAATACAGTTTACATAACCCTTCACACCCTAACTATACATAGAAAAGGTAGTCAGGATACAAATAAGGTATTGTGAAAATAAGATACAACCAATAACCCCCTATAATGAAGAACAATTATTGTGACCCCTCCCGCCCAACCTCCTCTCTCCTCCCAATAACAAAAAAAAAAAAAAAAAGGCAAAAAAAAAAAAAAAAAAAAAAGACTGAAGACAAAAAAAAAAAAAAAAAAACACACATTTTCTACACATGTGCCAACAACAATTTAGAGCATTTAACAATTGAATCAAACATACATATCAATATAAGTCCTCCGCTGGGGGGGGCAAAATAGACATTATTTTCAACTAAACGGGAGTATATGTTTCCATGTACTCAAGAAAAGAGCCCCAAATCTTATAGAAGCTCTTGGAAGATCCCCTAAGTGCATGCCTAATTTTTTCCAGTTTGACACAGTGAAAGATTTCTTTAATCCACCTTGAGTGGGTAGGTGAGTCAGATGATTTCCATTGCATTAGAATCAAACGTCTAGCCAGTAGGGATACAAAGGCCACAAAGTCCGCCTTATAACCTAGGTGATGAACTGGTAAGGGAAGTACGCCGAAGAGTGCTGTTATAGCTGCAGGTTTGATTGCTGTCCCAACTACCTGAGATATTGTTTTAAATATTTGAACCCAATATCCATGTAAACTTGGGCATGACCAGAACATATGTGCCAGGGTTGCTGGACCCTGATGACAACGGTCACAGATAGGATCCACCTCAGAGTAAATTTTGGAGAGTCTGACTTTAGTCCAGTGAATACGATGGAGTATTTTGCATTGGATCCACCCATGATTTGCACATAGAGATGAAGAATGTACCCTATTCAAGACTCTTTCCCATAATTCCTCTGGAATCTCTTCTGATAGGTCTTCTCCCCACTGTGTTTTTAATGATGTCAGTGAACTACTATGCAGGGAACATATTTTATCATAAATATAGGAAATCATCCCTTTCCCAATAGACCTTGGTTCGAAGAATGAGTCCAAGGGAGTTGGAACTGGAAGATTAGGAAATTGAGGATGCATATCACGAATAAAACTGCGAACCTGTAAATACCGGAAAAAATTATTTTGGGGCAGTAAAAACTTCTCTGAAAGCTGCTGGAAAGATGCAAAGACATCATCTATATATAAATCTCTAAACATAGATAAGCCGTAAGTTGCCCATTGGGAGAAAGTCCTATCCATCATGGATGGTGGGAAAACAAAGTTTGATGCTATGGGGGCCGACATAGGGAAAGCTTGTAATCCATTATGCCGTCTAAACTGTCTCCAGATTCGCAGTGAAGTCTTTACGATTATATTTTTAGTAAAGAGAGAGTATGAACTGTTAATAGGGGAATGTAACAGGGCTGTTAATGTAGTGGGCAGACAAGAGGTTACTTCCATAGTAAGCCACATAGGTGAACACTGAGGCTGGCTTAGCCAGTACTGAAAGACTCTAAAGTTAGCTGCCCAGTAGTAGTACTGAAAGTTGGGCAAGGCCATACCTCCAAGAGATTTAGGGCGTTGAAGAAGTACTTTACGGATTCTAGCAGTCTTTTTATTCCATATAAACTCTGTAATTAAACCATCAAGTCTTCGGAAAAAGGACTGAGAGAGGAAAACAGGGATACACTGAAACAAATATGAGAATTTTGGGAGGGTATTCATTTTCACCGTATTAATTCTGCCTGCCAAGGATAAAGGAAGCACTGACCACCTCTCAAAGTCTTTCTGAACTTGGGACATTAAATTATCAAAGTTAAACTTTGGAAGATCCTGAAATCTATTAGTTATCCAAACCCCAAGGTATTTAAATTTACCCAGTGCCATTTTAAATGGCAAAGTATGTAAGGGATATTTTTTGGCAGCTGAATTTAGTGGGAAAATTTCACTTTTGGATAAATTTAGTTTATAACCCGAAATAGAACCAAAAGATTGCAAAGTATTAATAACTGCCGGAACTGACACCGTAAAATCTGAAATATACAGAAGAAGATCGTCTGCATATAGCGAGACCCTCTGCTCTGTACCTATTCTTGCTATTCCTTTTATTAATGGGTTAACTTTCAAAGCAATAGAAAGGGGTTCGATGGCAATAGCAAAAAGAAGTGGGCTCAAGGGGCATCCCTGACGAGTGGATCTATGGAGGTTAAAGTATTCAGAACGAGTGTTATTAGTTCTAACTGAGGCTTGGGGAGCGGAATACAACAGTTTTACCCATGAGATGAATCTTTCACCAAAACCAAATTTTTTTAAAGTGTAAAAAAGATATCCCCATTCCACCCGGTCAAATGCTTTTTCCGCATCTAATGATATTACAGCTTCCGGGGTAGAACAGGAAGAAGAATTATACACAACATTACATAACCGTCTAACATTAAAAAAAGAATGTCTACTCTTTATAAAACCGGTCTGATCTGGAGATATAATTGATGGCAATATAGATTCCAGTCGCATTGATAACAGTTTTGATAACAACTTAAAGTCTACATTAAGTAAGCTGACAGGCCGATATGAGGAACATTCCAAAGGGTCTTTATCCTTTTTAAGGATCAGGGAGATTGAGGCTTGATTAAGTGTTTGAGGAAGTTTAAGTGACTTAAATGATTCGTTATACATTTCTATTAATATGGGAGCCAATTTACTCATAAACTTCTTATAAAATTCTACTGGATATCCATCGGGTCCAGGACATTTGCCACACTGTAAAGAGGTAGCAGCTTGGATAAGTTCTTCTATACTAATGGGTGCCTCAAGTTGTTCAACTGAATTAGAATTAACTGTTGGGATATTAACGGCACTGAAAAAATTATCAAAATCAGATGAATTAGCGGTTTGCTCAGAAGCATAAAGTGAAGTATAATAGTCTTTAAACTGATTATTGATTAATATGGGATCTGTTGTTATTCCTGTAGGCATTCGGATTTGGGGGATAAGGTGGGAAGTTGATTCCTGTCTTAGTTGTAGGGCTAGTAGCCTACCTGCTTTGTCACCATCTTCATAATACCTAGACTTAGTTCTAAGTAATAAATTCTCTGCATGACTTGTTGAAAGAATATCAAACTCCGCCTGTAATGACTGGCGTTCCTTATAAATATCTGAAGATGGGGTGACCGCATATATATTATCTAACTGAATAATTTTTTGTGTTATCTCAGAACGTCTCTTTTTGTTTAACTTTGTCCTGTGACTAATATATGAAATGATTTCTCCCCTCAGAAATGCCTTCAGAGTCTCCCAAAAAAGAGATGCAGATATCTCTGGACTGCTATTCGTGGATATAAAAAAGTCTATTTTATTAGAGACAAACTCTACAAAGCTCTGATCTAATAGCATACGAGTATTCAGCCGCCACAATAGACGTGTGCCGTCAGGCCCCTCAAAGTAAATATTCATGGTTACTGGTGCATGGTCTGATATTAAAATAGCATTATAATCACATGACTCTACTGACTGAATAAGTTTATTATCTATTATAAAGTAATCAATGCGTGTGAATGTTTGGTGCGCGTGGGAAAAAAAAGAGAATGCTTTACCATGTGGATTGAAAAAACGCCAGGGATCTGAAGCTGAAAACTCGTCCATAAAGGATTGAATTACACGAGCAGATTTTGAGGGTGAATTACGTTTGAGAGACGAACGATCAAGATCCGGGTTAAGCCAACAATTGAAATCACCTCCTAAAATAAGAAAACTTAAAGATATATCTGGCAGTGAGGCAAATAAATGCCTAAAGAATTTGTCATCATCCCAATTAGGAGCATAAATATTGACTAAGAGAAGTTCAGTATTTCCAATTCTCCCCGAGACAATGACATACCTGCCATTTGGATCTGTTTTAACATCTGAACATACAAATTTTACTGATTTGTGTATAAGGATTGCTGTCCCTCTAGCTTTGCCCTGAAATGAGGAATGATAAACCTGACCAACCCATCTTCTTTTTAATAGTAAATGGTCTTTAGCTTTAAGATGAGTTTCCTGGAGGTAGACAATATGTGCACCCAAGTGTTGGAGATGATGTAACACCTTGCTCCGTTTTACTGGTTCGTTTACCCCCTTACAGTTCCAACTTACAAATCTCAGGTTACTACCCCCCGGCCTAAATGTCACCTTAGGCTGAGCCATATTTCTAATGATCGTGTAAAATCGAATTTACAGAAAAAATAATTATAGAATAACATATAATAAAGTATTGATAAGAGCTTCTGACACCAGAGGAAGCTGTAGTTGGCACATCCATAAAGAGAAACAAAAAAAAAAGAAAGAGAAGAAAAAAAAAAAAAAAAGGAGGAAAAAAGAAAAAAGAAAAAAAAAAAGCATCTCCCCAAACGAGATACATGCATGACCCTTCCTTAACGTTAACTTTCTTACTGAACCTACTGAGGCAACGCAAGTTCTACTCTAACTTGCAACTTGTCGCCTCAGAGAAGGCAACGGCATTTTAAATAAAACAGGGAGCTACACAGAACAGCACTTGTGAAACTATGTCTCGCCTTTTCCGACCCTAATATAAAATATTTTACTGAAATCACAATAAAAAGACCATTAATACCAATGAAAGGAAAAAAGAGGTTAGACCTCAAAATACACTTAACATCCTTTGTAAGTTACCTATAATATAAGGTCCGTGCTACAGATAGGTATAATGATGTCCCGTAAAGGTATTCAGACCAGCCTATGAACTATGTGTCATTACCTACAGCTTCTGTAGATTTCAGGTTTTTGCGAATGAAGTCCAGTGCCTCGGACGGTTCTACAAACTTATGTGAAACTCCATCAGCTGTAGTGATCCTCAGCACCGCGGGGAAAAGTAAGCCAAACTTGATTCCAGGACACGAGTGGAGCACACGTTTGACATCTCTGAATGCGGACCGCTTCTTGGCCACCGCCGTGGTGTAGTCAGCGAAGATAGACAGTCTCTTACCGTCGTAATTAAGAGGAGAGAGTTCCGCAGCCCTTTGAAGAATGTCAGTACGAACATGAAAGTAATGCACTCTAATAACGAGTGGACGAGGAGGCTGCCCTTTCTTCGGTTTTTCGCGTAGTGTACGGTGCGCGCGATCCAATAGGGGCTTATCCCGTAGTTGTAATATATCTTGCAGAAGTTGGGCCACATATTCAGTTGGACGAGAGCCTTCGTTGCCTTCAGGGAGACCCACTAGGCGAATATTATTCCTCCTGGAACGGCCTTCCAAATCTTCGCACTTAGCATCAAGTTGATTTAAGCGATCGTTGAAAGTCGAAAACAAATTCTCCAGTTCTGTTATGCGATCGCTATGATCAGAAGAAGAGCGCTCTAATTCTTTGATGGTACTAGTATTGGATTCGACCATCTGCTGCAAAGGTTCTAACCAGCCTTTGACGTCTGATCGCACTGTGACAATCTCCGAGCGTAAGTCAATAGATAATGAATCTATTTTCTGACAGATCTCATTCTTGACAGAGTCCAGCATCATCTGAAGACTAGTGATATTCCCGGATGAGTTATCCGAGGCGCATTCTTTTCCCGGGGATCCCTTAGTATCGCCTGTAGAGACCGGGGCTTTGTTGCGGCCTCCCCTACCCGTATCGGCTTTGGAGCGAGACGTCGCCATGTTTATACTTATGACTTATACAAGTATACACTTAGAGTCTCTGAAGCTTGTTTTAAAAAGTTTTAAGGAAAAAAAAAGGCTGTACTGTTAAATAAGTGAACAAATATGTTGCCTTCCCTGGGAGCGTTCGAAAACACGACTTACATGCTTAACGCGCACTAGCGCCCCCGACAGTTCTGGATTTTGATGCCGCCGAACTGCCACAGGAGTTCATCTACATGGATGAGGCAGGCTTCAATCTGGCCAAAACCAGGCGTCGGGGCCGTAACATAGTTGGACAAAGGGCTGTTGTAAATGTCCCTGGGCAGCGTGGGGGAAATATCACCATGTGTGCTGCAATTAGTGTCCAAGGAGTCCTGCATCACCATGCCACTCTAGGTCCCTACAATACAGGACAGATCATTGCATTTCTAGATGCACTACATGGAGTTGTGCAGGACAGACCAGAGCAGTCCAGGTTTGTTGTCATCTGGGATAACGTTAGTTTCCACCGGGCAGCTCTGGTCCGAGATTGGTTCAACAACCATAACCATTTCACAGTTTTATACCTGCCCCCTTACAGACCCTTTCTAAATGCAATCGAGGAATTCTTTTCAGCGTGGCGGTGGAAAGTATATGATCGGCAACCACATGCCCGAATGACTCTTCTGCAAGCAATGGAAGAGGCATGCGGAGACATTGAGATAGGATCAATCCAAGGGTGGATTCGGCACACAAGGCGATATTTTCCCCGATGCCTAGCCCGTGAGGACATCGCCTGTGATGTTGATGAGGTCTTGTGGCCAGATCCAAACAGAAGGCAGGATCCATAAGCCCACCCCCCCCCACCACAAACACACATGCACGCACGCACACACGCGCATGCACACACACACAAATAAAGTATATGTTTTTCCCCCAAGAGCAATTTCTTCAGTGTTTTTTTTGTTTTGTGATTCAATTTTTTTTTTTATTTCCGTAAGAATGTTCGTATTTTTGTAAAAACTCTTGTTTGATTACTGCAGAAATTCTACTTTTGAGTTTTACAGAAAACTGAGTCTGAGCAAACTACAAACACAAAGACTGCAGTGTTTTATATAAAGCTCATCAGTGTGTTGTTGCTGATATGAAAGAGTAATTCAAATGGTGCTTCTGTGTATGTTTTTGTTGCAAGAATTAGATTTTTAGAAAGGAGTGTAAAGTTTTGATTGCAGTGTTTCATTTTGGCATAGATGTGAGTTGTTAATCTCCAAGTGCTATGTCTGATGGGTTTGTGTGTAGAGTTTTGACATAATGGGCCAAATTGTGCAAAACGTGTGTAAGCAATAGGCAAAAACTGTAATTTATTTATTTTTTAAGTGCTTAGAGGCTATTACCATCTCCACGGAAGCAAGAGAGGATGTTTATCCTTGCCCATTCACAAGAAGCGCCAGGGCGTGCTTGTGAGCCGACAGAGAATTCCCCGACCCGATGAGAACACGAAAGAAAGGAGTTTTTTTATTCCATCTCTCACTGCTCTGCCAGATGCACGAGTTTAAGCCTCAGGAATGCGGCTCGGAATGCGAGGCGCGCGCGTAGCACTTAATCAAAGCAGTAAAGTGTAGAGATCGTCTCTGACATGGATTATACACACGGAGGGACATCTCGTTTAAAACTCTGCCATTATCGGTGAGTTTAAACAATTATTTTTGCTGGTTAGACACAGACACGCTCACAACGAGGTGAAGACAAGAATCTGAGGAATGTTTCCGGTTTGCTCCTATTTATAACCTGCAGGTGCGTCTCATCAGATGACGTCACCCACCGGGGTTATAAAAGCCAAAAATTTGGCATGTTTGATACACACATGCTTCACAACCGGCAACATGACAAGATGTTCCCATAGTGTTTTCACGCAGCATCTCGTTCCCGCCTTTTCAGGGAACAGGGTTACAGCAAAGTAACCCGATACGTTCTCTGGCTTTCATCCCAAAATTAGTCCTGAAACTAGAGAGAAATCTCACATAGGTTTGTGTGTGTGTGAGTGTGTATGTGTGTGTGTGTTTGTGTGTATGTGTGTGTGCTTGTGTGTGTGTGTGTGTGTGTGTGTACTTGTGTGTGTTTGTGTGTATGTGTTTGTGCTTGTGTGTGTGTGTGTGCTTGTGTGTGTGTGTATGTGTGTGTGCTTGTGTGTGTATGTGTGTGTGTATGTATGTGTGCTTGTGTGTGTTTGTGTATGTGTGTGTGTGTGTGTATGTGTGTGTATGTATGTGTGTGTGTGTGAGAGAGAGACTTCCTTTCCACTTTCCACTTCTTTGTCTCTCTTTGTCCTGTGATGACCTTTACACATCTCTCACTTTTACCCTACTATTCATTTCTCTCTCTCTCTCTCTCTCTCTCATCATAGCCCAGACGACAGCTCAGGAGAGAAAGAGGGGGGAGGAGCATAAAGAGTAAAACAAAGAGAAAAAAGGGGACAGGAAAATATAGAGACAGAGTGAAACATACAGAAATAGAGAGACAGATTAAAGACAGAGAAAGACAGACAGGACAAAAAGAAAAAATATATAAAGAAAGAAGCGGGGAGACAGAATGATAAACAGAACCAGGTCACATGAGGCAAGAAACTTCGTTAGCCGATTAGTATGTCCTGAAAGGTCATCACCAGGTTATCTACCTCTCTCTCTCTCTCTCTCTCTCTCACACACACACACACACACACACACACACACACGCACAAACAGAAATCCTCTGTAATCCATCCTCACTTGCGCAACGTCTGCTCGTCTCAAGTTTAACATCTGCTCCACTTCAAGGGCTTCTGTGTGTCTTTGAAAGTATCTAAATGTCTGTGAGTGTGTGTGGTGAGCTTTAAAGTGTGATGTGTGTGTGTGTGTGATGTGAGTGTGTGTGTGTCTCAGTGAAGGATGCGGTGTGTCCTGGCTGTTCAGGTGCTGCTGTCCTGTTGGAGCGTCGTGCGGCCGTTTTGCCCCTCGCAGTGCACCTGTGTGTTCCATGGCACCAGGTAACACATAAATGCACACACACACACACACACACACACACACACACACTCTTTGCCATTCCTCTCCCCTGTCTCTCGCAGGACGGTGCTGTGTAACGACCCCGACACGGCCGAGATCCCCGTCAACGTCCCGCTGGACACAGTGAAGCTGCGTGTGGAGAAAACAGCGGTGCGGCGAGTAAAAAACGAGGCGTTCTACTACCTCACCGAGCTCAGGTATCTGTGGCTCACCTACAACTCCATCAGCTCGGTGGACCCTGAGAGCTTTTACAACCTGAAGGTCCTGCACGAGCTTCGTCTGGATGGAAATCAAATCTCCACGTTCCCCTGGGAGTCTCTCAGAGAGATGCCCAATCTCAGGGTGTTGGATCTGCACAATAATCGCTTAACGAGCATTCCTGTAGAAGCTGCAGCGCACCTGGTTAACATCACATACCTGGACCTTTCCAGCAATAAGTTAAACACCTTGCCTTCTGATCTTCTGGACATCTGGGGACCCGTTTCTGGAATGAATCCCAGTGGTAGTACCTCTGAGAAGATTGTACTGGGTGAGTAATGATGACAGAATAGTTTTAGATGGTATGGGTTCTTACTGATTACAGGGGAATCAGCTTCCAACAAAAGCTCTCTAAGGCGCACCTGAACATCATGGAGGCAGTGTGATGCTTTGGGTGATGTTCTGCTTGGAAACTTTGGGTCTTGCCCTTTATGTGGATGTTAGTCTGACACGTTCCACCTACCTAAACCCTGTTATACACAGAATTACCTCATGCAGACGGTGGTCCCTGATGCCAGTGTCCTCTTTCCGCAGGATGATGCACCCTGACACACACTGTTCGGGAATAATTTGAGGAACATGACAAAGAGTTTGAGGTGTTGACTCTGCCTCCAAATTAAAATTTCTGTAAAGATGCAGAGTGTTTATTAGTTTTTATGGTACTGATCATCATGCTTTTATTATTATTAATTAAAGTATAGAAAGCTTTATTTAGTAAAAATCTATTCAAAGTGCAATTATACTGAAACTTATTGTCTGGTTCTAATTGTAGTTAGCAAACTCTCCCAAATGTTCATCACGTAGCTTTGATTAGTTGCTCCAATAGTAATGCTCTCCATTGATCTTACTGTATCTGAGCAGCTTGATTTTTCTGCAGCGGATTTAACGTGTCTAAAGATACCTCGAGCTTCTGCATGAGCGTGCTTTGCCTTCCTTAAGTACAGCTTAATCTACTAATTTAGTTTTCCCATGTGAGTTGGATTTGTGTTGATCTGTAGGCTTCGTTTAGCCTACACGCATCAGTACAATAATATACTATAGCACAATATTTAATAATAATTCCAGCAGAAAAGTTAGAACTTCAAAGAAAGTGCTGGAAGGAACAGTACATGAACAGTGATTGAAGGATTATGGAATGCACCACTGGTACTTCTTCATACAGTTGTTCCCGTTCATCACGGAAGGGACTTTTTTAAGGTGTTTACAGTCAACAAACCCGAGGTTCTGCTGTAGACAGAGTTATGAATGATAAGCTCCTGAAGTCCAGCACCTGATGGTTTACTGCTTGTGTTGAAAACACTTGAGGATATTAAACATTAAACCTTCCAGTAGACCTCAGATGACATAATGAGGTTTCGGAGCTCAAACTCAAATCCTTATTTTAAGCATTTTATGTTTAAACAATTAGTTTAATAAAATCTGAAATGTGTGGCACGGTAGTGTAATGGTTATCGCTGTGGCCTCGCCCCTCAGGGTCAAGGGGTTTGAGTCCAACCTTGAGTCTGTGTGTGTGGTGTTTGCATGTTCTCACCATGCTTGGTGGGTTTCCTCCGGGTACTCTGTTTTTCTCCCACTTTCCAAAGTGTAAGGTAATTGGCATTGCCAAATTGAGCATAGTGTGTGAACCAGTGTGTGTGTGCGCTTGTGTGCCGCGTCCAGGGTGTACCCCGTCTCATGCCCCGAGTCTCCTGGGGTAGGCTTCAGACCTTTTTGAAAGCATTCATAAAGTGATTTTAAAAAAATTATAATATGCGACCAAATACATTTTATTAAACAAATTGTTTTATTTAATTCTATATTCTGCATTTATATAAATAATGTCATAGTAATAAAACACAACATGTTGCAAAAATTAAACACTGAAAATAGGTTCAATATTTCTAGGGATCCAGGACAACATGTGGTACTGCGACTGCCGCATATCCAAACTTATCGAAATATCCAAAATGGCAGAAGGTCCTGTGGTGCTAATAGACCAGTTGGTGACCTGCAGCGGCCCAGAGAACCTGGCTGCGGTTCTGTTTAAACGAGCAGAACTGGATCAGTGCATTAAACCAACGGTGATGACTTCAGCTACGAAGATCACATCTTCCCTCAGCAGTAATGTGCTCCTGCGCTGTGATGCTACAGGTTACCCTACCCCAACCCTGCTGTGGAGCCGAGAGGACGGTTCAGCGCTCAGTAGCCCAGGTACCAGTCAGCTCTGGGACCCAAGTCCAGGCTGGAATTAAAAGAGTAACACGCTGGTGGGAGGAGTTGAACATAATGTATGGGTTAGGGTTTAGGTTATAAAGCAGTGTATTAGGCTTTTATTAGGCTTGACAAATTGTTGCCATTGGCCAATAACAATTTATTAACAATTTGTCAACAATTTGTCAACAGTCATAAAATTTGGCACTCTTTTAGACCAATCATTATCAAAAAATCAACCAACCATTTTTAAAACAAAATGCTAATAATTTGTTGCTGGGCATCATGGGATTATTGCAGTTTGTGTATAAAAGTTCTTTTTTTTTTTGCATGATTAGTTGTGCAGGAATCCCCAGGTGAAGGTGTTCGGTGGTCCATCCTTAGTCTTCAGGGAATCGCATTGAAGGACACCGGTGTTTATCGCTGCAAGGCAAGGAACGTTGCTGGAAGTTCAGAATCCACCATCATGCTATCTTTAGCTGAGGTGAACCTCACAACTCCATCTCCTTCCTTCAACATATCTTCTTCTGCTGTTACAGAAGCAATTAACTCTATCACCATCACTTCCAACACCACCACCACCACCACAACCACAACCAAGCCATCTCTGACTACATCGCCATCTATAGCGAGCAAGTTGAACTTAGGTCCAGGTGGAGGCATCCAGAGATCTCCACCTGATAAAAATATATACAGGATGGAGCAGAGCAAAATCAGCATCAAGAATAAATCTAGAAAGAAAGGCATCTCGTACATCAGAGATGTTGAGGTGGTTGAGGAAACAGGAGACAGTGCAGTTGTGACATGGATGAGTGAGGGGTTTCCCAGTGAATCACCCATGTCAGTGGTGTACTTTCCATACAATGCAGAGGAGATAAAGGAGACCGTGGACACTGAAGTTGGAAATGGTAAGCTTCTACTCGAGAACCTGTTTCCAAACCAGATGTACACAGTGTGCTTGGTTCCCCAAATTGGAAAGGAGCAATGTGTGAATTTTATCACTCTGAATTCCATTACAGATGTTGGTTCCAACAGGTGGCTGTTAATCGTTAGTGGTATCGCTTGTGTTTTTGCGCTTCCTCTCATTGTTCTCCTTCTCTACAAAATTTCGCTGCTGTACTGTCAGAGGAGCGGCAGGAACGCTGAAGTGGATCACGATCTTTCCAAAGAGACTTACGTGAAATTTGAGGCTCTCGCCATGCAGCAGGGGATGCTGAACGGACAGGCGAGTGAACTCTGGACTCGACGGCTGACGCAGGAATCGGAGAGGATGCTCCTTTGTTCACGTTCAAGTATAGACTCACAAATGACCTACAAAAGTGATAATTCACGATCTGAGTACCTTTGCTAGCCCTAAGCTAGCAAAATGAACCAGGAACAGTAATGATTTCTTGCTTTGTGAGCCAATGAAACAAAATGAGTTATGTCCTTACTTTTTTTTTTTTTTTTTCATTGGTGTAGGTGCTGTAGCACTGTGGGTTTTGTGGTAAAATTCTTTGTTTTTTGTTGTTGGTGATGCCTGATAGAAGCATAGGCACCTCTGTGTATGTGTAGTAGCCCATCCGAAAGAAATTCTATCATGTAGAAAGTGTTTTACAGTATATGTAATGGTATACCGAAATGGTAAAATCAACTGTATTGGATCAGCCACACTGTGACATTTTCATCTACCTCACTGACAGCAAGCATCCTCTGACTGGTAACAAGCTGGTTTTATATATATATATATATATATATATATATATATATATATATATATATATATATATATATATATATATATGTAAAGCAAGAGAACCTTTAAAATGTTTTTTGTTTGATATTTTTTAAGAGTGAAGCTTTCTGAGTTAAACAGATTCCAGAGTGTATAATCCTAATTGTATATTAAAAAGTACAAAGTAAGGAAAGTATAACCCATTCAGGAATATTTAAAGAACCTTTCTTTTTTTTTAAAAAAAAAACCTGACCGGATGAAAGTATTGAAAAGAAAGTACACAATTAGTGGTGTTCCTTAATGGTTCTTAGCATCCCTGAAAGGGTTCTACACCGGAGTGTTTCTCTAGGAAACGAGATTCAAAATAAAACAACTTTAGGAAGCTAGGAGAGTGTAGCCATCTACAGCACCTATAAAACAGCTCTTTCTATATATATTTTTTTTCAAATAAATATATATATCAAATATATACTAATACTTTCTTAGGGGTGTTCTACTACAAAGAACATTTCTATTTAGGGAGCCCAAAATCTATTAGAACTAATTCAGAATAAAAAACTTTTAGGAAGAAATATTAGATTATACGAAGTATACAAGTACCATTAAAGAATGTATGAGCTACTTTAAATGTCTGACAGGTTCTATTTATTTAATAGAAATAAAAAAGGGTTCTTTAAAAGGTTTCTTGGGTAAATAATGGTTGTTAGTTCTAGAGGGAAAGGTAGCCATCATATCTATCTATTAAAGATTTAGCCAAGGTACCTAAAAAGGTTGTACAGGTTTCCCTAAAGGTTGTACATTAAAATACTTTCAGATGTAGTTGATGTTCAGAATTTTGGTGCTTTACACTGGCCATTATACCAGCTAATGAGTTAATTTCCAAGTGTGTGCTCTTCCAGATCTGTCCTACTTAATTTAATATATTTATATAAGTGTGTGAGTGTTGCTAACCTGGATTTATTTGTGTGGCCTTTAAATTACTCCAAATTATTTGCAACAATCATTTTTTTCAGATTTTTACTGAAACAGATCACACTCCTATATTTGGCTTGGCTACATTTGCACACTTTAACATAATAGGCTCTCATATTTTATGACATCATAACTTCTGTCTGTCACATGGTTTAGCTCATTTGTTTTTATCCCAGACAACTACAGGCCCAATTTAAATAAATAAATAAATAAATAAATAATACAGTACTATTGTTTGCTGAAGTATTTAAAAATATGAAATGTAAATGTATTGTTTATAAAAATACATGTAGTAAATGTAACGTAATAATGCTAAGAAGTTACAAGTCTTGTAACAGTTACAAATGGTAAAGAACAAAGTGAAAAAAAAAGAAATATCATTGTTATATCAATATTTATTTTTTTAATTAATAAATGTTTATTAATTATAATAAAATGTTTATAGTATATTTTATGTTTCAAACACATATATTTTCTAAATGTTTTGACTTTTATTTTAATTTAAATCTAAAATATTCAAATAAAGAGGAAGAAATCATGCAGAATGCAAACTTCTGTTTAGTTCTTGGTTAATTCTGTCAGCAGTGCAAGTCATGTATTTTCCTGTCTGGTGTCAGTGAGAATATGGGGATGCAGATATGTGCACGCGTGTGTGTGTGTGTGTGTGTGTGTGTGTGTCCACACAAGGCATTTTATTTTTCCCTCAGCAGCAAGTTCTTATGTATAACAATACAGTTTTTGCCCGTTGCTTGAACACTATAAACCCATGCTTAGACTAAATTAACACAACTTGAAGCTTTTGTTACCATACCTCAAACACATGTACCCATACCTTAAACACATGTACCCATACCTCAAACACATGTACCCATACCTCAAACACATGTACCCATACCTCAAACACATGTACCCATACCTCAAACACATGTACCCATACCTCAAACACATGTACCCATACCTCAAACACATGTACCCATACCTCAAACACATGTACCCATACCTTAAACAAAAGTGCTGCTTTGCATTCTAGTTGCAATTATGCAACACACTTACTCCTTTATGCAACACACATGGTCCTGCATACTACACTCTATTTCATACATAAGACACTTCGTTCAAAAATTAAATCTCAGGGTGCCATTTGGAAAACACATGTATCCAGAATACAAAACACATCGGGTAATTGCATGGATGGAGGGAGAGGAAGAGGAGGAGGAGGAGGAGGAGGAGGTCGAAGAGGCCATGCACGGACCCATATTTCTGATGATATAACAGCAACTTTGGTGGACCATGTCATCAACCATGGCCTGACTATGAGGGAAGCTGGGCTTCACAGTGGCATCTGTAATAAGAACATTCCGAGTAGAAAACAGGTATGTCTTCACCTCTCTACCTTCTACTCTACTCAGATGGTTTTTATAGCACTGTTCTACAGTATATCACATTACTATGTCAAGTGTACAGGGTATTGCAGGGTGCTAATGCTCCTTTTGCAGCCAAAGTGGTAGTTTTTGTGAAACATACCATGATTAATTATATTGAAGTACAGTGTTGTACAGTGGATGATACAGTATATACAGTAAAGGACTGTAAGAAAAATAAGCAAACCGATGACAATATGTGGTTGTATTTCTCTTGAATGACTCGAAGACCTTCTGGGAGAGGACGCCAACGCCTGTTCACACAACAGCAGGAACTTGCCCTTGTGGACCTAGTGCGGGCAGACAATGCCATCCGTCTCCACCAGCTACGAAAGAAAATACTTGCAGACAGGCAAGTGTTCAACAACATAAACCATGTGAGCATCATCACCATCAGACATTCTGGGAAAACACAGCACCACCATGAAGCAGCTCTACAGAGTCCCATTTGAGAGGAACAGTGACAGGGTCAAAGGACTTCGAGCTGAATATGTACGGGTAAGTGTAACTGTCCTTTACATTTACAATACAGTATTGGTGAAATCCAAATATGTACCATATCAGTACCACATGGATCCATTCTGAGAGCTACACAGGTACCTGTGTGATGGGGTGAGGGTTCTGTATGTGTAACACTGTAGTACAGTAATATGTTCTCTCTTTTTTTTTTTTTTTTTACAGAGAATCTTGGCCATGGATGGAGCTGCACAGACTCATGAATTCATTTTCATTGATAAAGCTGGATTCGACCTGTGCAAAACAAGATGACGGGGTCGTAATGTAATTGGCCAAAGGGCAATTGTGCACGTCCCAGGGCAGCGCGGGGGAAATATCACATTGTGTGCCGCCATAAGCCTTCGAGGGTTTCTGCATCATCATGCAAAGCTAGGTCCATACAATAGCCAACATATACTCACATTTCTAGATGCTCTCCATAATATAGTTGTACAGAACAGACCAGATCAGCCCAGGTTTGTGGTGATACTGTATGGGATACTGCCAGTTTCCATCGGGCTGCTCTGGTCCAGGCCTGGTTCTCCAACCACAATCAATTTGAAGTGGTATACTGGCCCCATTACTCACCATTTTTAAACCCTATAGAGGAATTTTTTTCGGCTGAAGATGGCGTGTATATGACCGCCAACCACATGCCCGCATGCCTCTTCTGCAGCCAATGGAACAGGCCTGCCGCGACATTCAGGTGACAGCAATCCATGGATGGTTTCGACATGCAAGAGGATATTTTCCCCGGTGCCTAGCGGGAGAAGACATTGCTTGCGATGTCGATGAGGTCCTGTGGCCAGACCCCAACAGACGGCGGGAGCCCACGTATGCACAATTGTCATGATTTTTATGTGTTTACAGCGTAGTGTTTTTTCTATTACTGTATAAGTTTTTTTTTTTTTTGCTTTATTTGAAATATAATAACCTAAAATATATAACTGAATCTCCTGTCCCCTCCAGACAGGGTTATTCTTCTTATTGACCTTTAGTTCTTTCTTTTCATTTTCAGTTTTCATTTCTCTTTTCAGTTTTTCTTCTCTCTTTCACCGGACATGTTGCACACCCTAATGCTTTGTGTTGGGGCCTATATAGGCATGGGTCCAGGAAGCTTGCATTCCTCTAATTGCCATGATGGCTGGAATGACACACACACACACACACACACACACACACACACGGCTCTTATCCAGAGTTAGCAGATGCTCTTATCCAGAGCGACTTACATTTGTTTTTTTAGCTCATTACACATCTGAGCAGTTCAGGTTTAGGGGGCTGCACTCAAGGACTCAACAGTGGCATTTTGGTTAGTTGTCGGGTTTGAACCTGGAATCTTCCGAACTGTAGTCCAATGCCTTAACCACTGAGCTGCCCCCTGGCTCCTTGTACTTTCAGATATGAAATACAGAGCAGAGTGGAAGTGTTCATCAGGAATTTGATACTTCGTTGCCTTACCATAGTTGGGAAGACAATGATCTGTTTGTGTGTGTGTATGTGTGTGTGTTTCCTTGGACTGTTTTAGAGGAAAGGTATAAAGGCAGTGAGTGAGAGCATGGTGTTAAGTGTGTATATATGTCTTGTCCTGACTCCTGTGACATTTTCTTTCTTTTCTCGGTTAGGTCACTATAGACTTGTCCTGTGTCCCCTCTGACATTTACACTCTCCTGACCCTTGGGAACAGGACATTGGAGGTCTGGAGGTTGAACCTGGCGTTTTTTCCTAGGGGAGGACGAATGATTCAGGATTATGTTTTATTGGAGATTAGCAGCTATTTTGCGCCTGATATCCTGGGTGGTGAACAGCCGAGCTGTTACGTCCACATCATGCTGGAGCTGTACAGGTGAGTAAAACATACACCTCGGACTTCAGGTTAAATCAATCATTCATAAACATGAAGAAGTTTACGGTCAAATATTGGTTAATAGACGTCCTACTGGTCTAAAGATAAGGTTTTTTACTCCATGTCGAGTTTTCCCTCGCACCATCACCTCTGGGATCTCAATCTAGCAATCTGGAATGATCTTTAACTGCTTTGTTGCTCTATACAATTAAAACATTAAAGTCATTTTAATAAAACATATACAAGGTCATCAGGATCTGGTAATTGTAGTAAGAAAATGACAATTATTTATTTAAATATTTCTGTTTTAAATGTGATATTATTCAAGAATTGACCAAAACAGTTTAAAACATACCTGATTTCTTTAGGAACACATTATTAGTACAGTATTGCTCAAATAATCTAGAAATATTTAATCTACATATGAAATATAGCTGTATATTAAAGTTCTACTTCTAGTTTCTGGTTATGTGGTTTTGGTTTAAGACATGGCAAATATAAATACATAAATAAAGTAATATGTTGAATAAAACCAAATTTATGTCAAATAACATAAAAAGTTACTTAATGCTTAACACATAAGAAGTTAAACATGCCACACACTCGCTTTTAAGAACCACAAGGTATGAGACGAGCATTGCTAGGCAACTGGGAAATGCAGATTATTAGCTAGCAAGTCTTTTAAACACATATGTGTAGGCACAGTGACAATAAAACATACATGAAATTATAGAGAAGATCACATTTTTTCTCAGCTCTGTTGGTAGAATATTAGAAAAACATTTTGTATGACTAAAGCATCAGCTAATAATAGAGCTAATAATTTAGCCATTTAGCTTGGCATGCAATATGATGCAATCTTTAGCTAATATTGCGGGGTTTTTTTTATAGATGCAGTGACAATGAAGCCAACACAGATGTAGTATAGTGGATGGATATTGTAGTACCTTTGTTGATCCCTAGAGGGAGTTGGTTATTTCTTATTTTGTAAGAGTTTACCAGTGTGTGTGACGTAGAAAAAGAAAAGTGAATACTGTGATGACCATGTGCGTTTCGCTCTGGAAGTTAAAGTTATGCCTGAAACGAAGTTCTGGGTGTCTAAGATTATTTATTAATACACCTCACGATACCACAATAGATCTGTTAGAAACATCAACATTTATCTTAGCCATAATTAGTAAATATATTTAGCAAAAGGCTAACAATACGGGCGACATGGTGGCTTAGTGGTTATCACTGCAGCCTCGCTCCTCCAGGGTCCAGGATTCAATTCCTGCCTCAGGGTCAGGTTCCTTCAGCTACTCTGGTTTCCTCCCAAAGTCCAAAGACATGCAGATTAGGCTAATTGGCATTCTCAAACTGCCCATAGTGTAAGAGTGAGTGTGTATATTAGTACTGTGTACATTTTTGTGCCCTGTGATGAATTGGCATCCCATCTAGGGGGTACCGTGCCACATGCCCAAAGTCTCCTGGGATAGGCTCCAGGCCCCTCGCGCCCCTGTATACAGGATAAAGTGGTATAGATGATGAGTGAGTGAGTGAGTGAGTGATACAATATGTGGTTTGTAGCAGTGAGAAATATTATAATATTATTTATATTATAATATAATATATGGATACATACTTACACTAGGTTACTAGGTTACAAACAAAGGGTCTTAGTCCAAGTATTGAAGAAACAGATACGTCTTGAGTCGTGTGTGGGGAAAATGACAGATGGTTGTCCACAGTTACCCCAAGATTGCAGACAGTGGCTAAAGGAGTGATCTTATTGTTGTCCAGGAATATCACGAGGTCTTGACCTGAGGATGAATCGCCAGGGATGAACAGCAGTTCGGTTTTATCAGATTAAAGTTCAGCTGACATGCTGAGATCTGGGTGGAAACCTGAGTGTCTTTTATAGACCAGGTATAGAGGGAGAACAGAAGAGGACCAAGTTCTGAGCCCTGTGGGACATGACATAGAGAGTCTGCGTGGGGCAGATGTGAATCCCCTCCATGTCACTTTATACAACCTATCTTCTAGGTAGGAAGCAAATCGTTGCAGCGATGTCCCATAGATTCCAAGGCGGCTTGTAAGAATAGATAATAAAAACTTTAGGTTCACAGTGTCAAATCCAGCTAAGACGTATATAATATAATATAATATTATTATAACTAAAAAACTAGCAGAAACTAGTAAAAATACCGTGATACAAAATCTCTATCACCTAAACAATGAGTGATTCAGTTATTCACCACAGAGCCTTTGTTTGCTGATGTTCCTTTTGTCACTAAACACAAAGCATTGCCTTAATTTTAGTGGATTATTGGTGAAGTGTAAGACTGTAGGCCTCAGGATAAAAAGAAACAGATGCTAATAAACGTTTAGACGAGCAAAAATGAAAGCAGATTAGAAGCTTTTATTCATCATGTTGAAAAAAAAATTTGCCTGCCTCAAAAAAAGAGTAGAGGCTTTTAGACCTTACAATAAGAAACGTAGAGGGTTGTAGATCTCAGGATGAAAAGACAAGCTTGTGACTGCTCGATTTTTGTATCTTATTCATTTTCTTTTTTAGCACTTTTGTAGATATTTTGCACTGTTTCTATCTTTTATTGTCTTGATCAGACAAAACACAGTGAATCATCTGCCTCCATCTAACCCTATCCTCTGCATCCAGCTAGCTTCATGTCCTCTCTCACTGCATCCAAAAGTCTTCTCTTTGGTTTTCATTTAGACCTCCTGCCTGGCAGTTCCAACCTAAATGCTTCTACCAATATGCTCACACTGTCTCCTCTTATCTTAACTTAGTAGCTTCTTATCTTTGTGTACTTTGAAATGGAAGTTGTAGTAGTTTTTGAGCCACAGCTTTGCAGAGAAACTGTGGAAATAAAATTGACTATTATTTTATGTTATATGGTTTTAACCTGATTACCACAATAAATAGAAATAATTTATAAAGTTAGATTTGTAAACTTATTTATAAATGTATTGCATATCTTAATTGTATTTAAAGCCATATACATAATGTTAATTTTAATATGAGCAACTTTCAGCATTTTTAATGAAGTAACACTGTTATGGTTTTGTGAAAAGACCCCGAGCCGTATCTGCTCGTTGGCCTCAGAAATGTCATTCTCAGAACCAACCTGGAGGGCGGCGATCAAAAAAGGCTCACATCTGATGTAGGACACGCAGTCCTAATGGACTTCAACTACCGAGAAGGAAAAGTTTATTGGGTCGACACACACACAGGTATCCTGAGTCGGGTCAACTTGGATGGGACACACACTCAGGTGAAATCAAATTATATAATACAGAACTATGAACATTTCTTAAGAATTTGTGTGACTGATATTTCTTTTAAGTTAAGAAGTGAATGCAAGAAAAGGGACAATGCAAGAAAAAATGGTTTTCTAACACAATAAACACCATCAAATATGTTTTCTGATTTAAAAATAAATAAATAAATAAATAACTTCCAGTTACCAAACCATTAAATCGTGAAATGATAAGAGAAAAAAAATCTTGCATTGGCAGTATGAACATATACTGTATATCATGTGCCACTTAACATCCAAAATAAACTCTCAGGAATGTGACATATGTAATTTGAAGGTTGTGTGAACATAAATTAATTCAATGAGTTGATTGATTGATCATTGATATTTAGTTTTTAAGGTTATACTTGCAATGTTGTGTTGGGGTCATTAATTTAACCCTTTCGGAATTTGTGGCTCCATTTGCATCACAACCATTGATGATCGAATAGAGGAAACTGTGTTTTAACCTTATTAGGACCTAAAATTGTGTAGTTTACGGTAAAAATATATCAGATGAACAAGATTTGTTATATTCTTTGGAAATACAGTAGGGTGATATCAGGTAAAATGGGCCAGTTAAGGTTTGGGAGGCCCAGCGCCTCTGGAAGTTAGAGCCAATTACTGCAAAGCATTTCAAACTGTTGTCATAACTGTGCTTGACAAGTAACAGGTGATTTGATTGGTTTATGGTTACTATGATCAGCGGGGCAATAATTCAAATCAAGACTGCACCAAAAAGCTGCATGGTAAGTAGCCTGGCATACCAAATCTAACCAAACCATCATAAGGATGATAACTCTATAAAAAAACAAACATGGACATAAAAATATTATGCATAATATATCTCTTGATGGCATAAATCAGAAATAATGCTGTTAGTTTGGTATATAAACATATGTTTTGAAAATTTGATGTTTTTCTTGGTGGCCCAATTTACCTTAACCCACTGAGGTAAAATGGGCCACATGTTTCAGCTAAAATGGGCCATCATCTGTGTCACTCACAAACACACATACATATGTGTTTGAGTGTTTGTGTTTGTGTGTGTGTGTGTGTGTGTGTGTGTGTGTGTGTGCACACCCACACCCACACACTCACATACCGACCAAAACACACCCGCACAGGTTGCACGTACACATGCACGCGTGCACACACAGACACACTCACCATGACCCCCAACAGTAATAATGGTGGTAAAGAAAGGAATTAAAGTGAGTGTGCACTTCTTATCACGAGCATTGGGTGTGCCGCAATCTACATCTTCTCCTCCTTGACAGCCACAGTAGCCACGTCTATAACCTGGAGTTTATTAACCTAGTGAAGAACAACAATGTGCACCCTGCCCATGTGTTACCCTGCCCACACACACATGCATTGCAGCCGGCAAACAAGGCCCTCATTAAAAGTTTAAAACACCACTGGGACCAGGAAGGAAGGAAGTGGACAAGGATGATGGCTGGGCAGAAGCTGTTAAGGATGGAGTTCTTTGCAGTGTTCAGCAGGGCTTGGGCAAAGGCTGCCACTATTGAAAATGCCCAGGCAGTCCTCTGCTTGATTTTAATGACTGGTATCCTTTGCATTTTAAATGGCTCATTTTAGCTGATGAGTGGCTCATTTTACCTGAAGGGGTGGCCCACTTTACCTGAACACTGCTCAGCTAAAAAATGTGCAACAACTGATGTTTTAAATGTTATAGCGCCAAACCAATAATAATTTATTCAATTAATTCAGCATATCCATGTTGAAAACAAACCATATTAAAAATAAAAACACAAATCAGTCTGACTAGGTGCTTTTTTGGAGCTTTACCAAGTGATTTACCAAAAAGTGGCCCAATTTACCTGATGTCACCCTATATGAATCCACAAGTGACATTATGTACAGTAACATGCAGCTTTAAAAATTGTATTGTGCAATATTTATTCAGCTCCTGAGAGGATTGTGTCACTTCTTTTTAGAAACTTCTGTCACTGGGGAATGGAATTTCCGGCCTGGCTGTGGACTGGAGAGAGAACTCGGTGTATCTGAGCAGCAGGAGCACAGGGACGATCTGGAGAGCGGGTACAGATGGAGACAACTTAGAAACCGTCCTGAGAGGCCTGACTGAGCCGAGCAGCCTGGTCATCGATCCAAACGCAGGGTAAAAACATTCAAATCCAAATCCAGCTTTCACTCTCTTAGTAGTTTTAAAACACAACACTGTTAAAAATCTCGTTAATTCATGTCATTAATCTAAGAGTCAGACATCAATCTGTATCTTTAACACAGGAGTTTACATTTCCTTTTGGCTTAATGATAATATGACAAGCTATGATTTTGAAAGAAAAAAGGAAAGATAATGAGGGACTAACTGGTTTAGAAACTAATTGGTTTAACAAAAGCTTCTTAAAATTAAGTATGACTACAACTGGCTGAAATGTATTATGTGCAATTCTTTAATAAAGAAATAATCATTGATTAAGTGCTGTGGTGAAAGAGGAATGGGACGCTCGGTAACAGGTGGTGAAGTCTTCTCTAGCACGACATGCCGTCACTGATTATTCTAGTATTTGTACAACAGCAAACCACATAGTGGTTTAATCCCAAAGGTTGAGTGCAAAAGTGAAAACCACACACTCACACACTCATGTGTTTGCATAAACCAGGTTGTCAAACAGTGAGAGCCAAAAGGTCAGTGCAAATACCACAAGGTTTCTTTAAAATCTTAAATAAATCCAGATGGCAGAGGACAAAAAACCCTGCAAAAGATTCTGAGGTCTTGTTCATGGTTTCAAAACAACTAAAGAAGTTCATCACAGCATTGTTCCTCTAACCTCACAGGAAGTGGTATAACTGGTGATAATGCAGAAAAATGACAAATGGCGAAGATCAGAAATAAAATGCATTTGTTGTTCTGTGATTGTATCAGGATGTTGTTTAAACCCAACATTCCACTGTATATTACAAGTTACAGTATATTTTAGCCTGCGTGCTCAGCTTCAGTATTGAAAATAAAAATAATTTAAAGAAAAATAAGAATATCTACTGGCAAATATAGTTTTTACACAGTGGGTCAAACCGTTCAAAAGCTTGACATTTTAATTCAAATTATTTTAACCATTAATACAAATAACAATTAGATACAATAGTGACTAACTATAATGTTAAAATTGTATTTATTTATTAATTTGTTTGTTTGTTTGTCTGTTTGTTTATTTATTAATATATATAATTGTGAAAAACTTTTAATGGGATGCAAGTTTGCATTTCCACCTAATCAAAGAAAAAAAAAATCAGCACAAATTGTGGATTTAAAATAAATATAAATATATTTAAAAACAAAAACAAAAAATTAGCTGGTAAAAAACAGCTAAAAACAGAATTAGCATGTACTGTACAACTAGTCAAACTGTAAGGGATAAATTGCTAGCACAAATCCACATCCCACAAATAAGCATGGCTGAAAAAGATCCAGTAGCGTCCTGTAGTTTCTCATCCACGGAACCGCTACACATCTTTAACTTGACAAACATGACAAAAAAATAAACACTGTTTTACAAGCAGTTGGTTGTATTTGTTTTGAGTTAGTGTATCTGGCTAGACAAACAAAATATAGAAAGTTTACCACTAACACCTCATAACAAAAAGTGGCGGACTAAACCTAAAAGATGAGCAAACGGCTAAAAACATTGTTAGCATTCTAGCATGATAGCGACTGCTGGAGCTTCAGACAGTAACATTTTTCCAGACACAGTTATCATGTAGGTGTAAAATCTGCCTGTCTCGTACAGACTGAGCTTTTTTCTGCTCGCAGATGTCCACCGCGCGATCAAACACTTTGGGTTAGCAGTCACTTTACACTCGAAGCTACCGCACATTCCATAATGTGTTTAACTGGGATTCTTTGGCTCTTATGTTGTTTAATCCTCCTCAGAAGTGTGTGTATTAGTTCATTACAACCTGGTGTTTGGTCAAGTGTATTTTGTTCATGGCTGCCATGTTTAAAAATAATCTTTATTTTTTCTTTTTGCGTCATATATGATATTTTAAATTTACAGTCATAAACTGTACCTAGTCTTAATAAATGAGAATATTGAACTGAAAAACTAAGTTAAGTGTAATGAAAGATGTATTTTTATGTCTTTCTGTGCTTGTAACTTAACTACAATATATGCTAATATTAACTGTATGATTTGGCAGCCCAAATATTATTGTTTCATTCAGAATGGCAACATAAGCTACATTAACAACACTAAGCTCACTTAAAAAATTAGCATTAGATTTATTAAACAGAGTTTTGTGCTAGGTTGATAATTTAGGTATACGTGTATAGCAATAAATATGTTCAATTATAAAATTTAATACGGATAAAGGAAATTACAATATACATGTTGATTAAAATTTCTAAGAAGTTAATTCAAAATGTGTGTCATAATTTTAATAGATGAACAAATATAATGATGAATTAAGTAATGAATAAAGGAATAAATTTTTACATAAAAATTTTATCTAAATTCTAAAGTATGTATTACTGTTCGGGATGAATTTAGACTTCCTTTTAATATGATAAAGTTTTATAGGTAATGGATACATGACATGTAATTAATTGTTTGTTTGTTTCTAGCCATATGTGCAGGATACAAACAAACCTGAAATATGGTATTATCTGTATTTCTCTTAGCCAGTAAGAACAGAACTTTTATTGATGATTGTAGATATGTGTTCTGGGTATCGGCCGGTAAGATGTCCAGTATCCAGCGCTCGGGTCTGACGGGAGCGCTGATCACCACGGTGCTGAAGATCCCAGGCAGAGTGCTGTGTTTGGCCGTTGATGTGGTGGAGAGGAAGCTGTTCTGGATTCAGTACAGTGAGAATGAACTCAGCGCTCTCGGCTCCTGTGATTATAACGGCAGCACTGTAAATGTCATCAGCCAGAGATTAAGGTAAGACTCAGATTCTGTAACTAATCATTTAATCTGATCACATATTCAGGTCAGAATGTCTGAGTCCAATAACAAGAACTGTTTATGTGGTTATCAGAAGAAGATAACCACATTCCACAATTCTAAAATGTATACAGTATGTAGACAGATAGATAGATAGATAGATAGATAGATAGATAGATAGATGGATAAAACCAGTCATTTTTACCTAAATTGTAAAATGTATTTTAAATTGAATGTATTAAATACTTGATCAATATCTTAATACACACTAATAAAAAATACATAACTATAAATAAAATTCCCCCCCAAAAATTTACTTTATAAACTTAATGAACTGTTTGTCCCTGAAAGTGTCAATCTCACTAGTTTGACTAAAATTATTAAACTTTACAATGGCTTTATTTGATCAAGATTGTATTCATTTAAAACTAACTATGTAGCATTTTTTGTTGAATTAATAAATGTAACAAAAGCAGCGGTGCATCAATAATGATATCCTGATTGTGTCCACAAATACATGTTACATGACCGGATCATAATGAAACTTCCTGTTAGCACCGTCTAATTTTAAAAGTGACCCAATGCTAATGTTTAAGATAAGCAACTGTACAGTTTAAATTTATTCAAACACTTTTCTTTTCTGGGAGAAATGTTGATCTTCATTTCACTTTCAGTATGCCTTTTTCTGATCTCTTTTAAAGAACTCAGCAAATTTTTTGCTAGCTTAAGCATTTGGCTAAGTCATTTACTAATTTATAATTAGTGAAAAAAATAATAATAATTGCCCAGTTGCCAAGCACAACCATTCTCACAGTTTACATAAACCTGCAAATTCCAACTGAATGCAACCTCAGACTTTTTTAAGTCTAATGTTCTTGTAAATGCTAGGTTTCTCCATAAGGATCCATAAACCCTGGTAGTAGACTAGAATCTATTCATAGGTAATTGTCATTATTTATGGTGTGTGTTTTCTCTTTCTTTACATAGAACCATTTTTAGTTGTGCCCTACTGTAGCTCTGCCATAGTGCTTCACAGCTACGCGGTTGGTAATGATGTCACTGTGGAACCTGGCCTTACTGTAACTCTCCCCTTAAATTCCAGCAGAACCAAGATAGATGTCACTCCAAAGATGTCACTTTTCTCGGATTACGTCTACGTGACGGACTCTGCGACACAGAGTGTGATGAGAATTAACAGGCACACGGGGCAACCGCCTGAAAACGTGAGCTCCGAAATGTTCCCGAGCGTTCCAGTCGCTGTTAAAGTGATCCATCCCTCCAATCAGCCTGCTGTGGAAATCCAGGCTGCGTTCAGTCCAGGTTAGTGACAAAACATCTCACTTTTATTTTTACTATTATTATTAAAAATTATTATTACTTCATCAATGCTTAGATTAGTTTTACATTCCTCACCAGCCAACCTGAAAGTGTTTGGGTAAAAAGAGCTTACTTTTAACTGTTACATTTAAATGTAATAAACTCTTCCAAGTCAATCAGAATCTAATATTTATACTAATTAAATTTTTATTCATACTTCAGTTAAATTAAACAGTGCTATGCTCTAAATTGTTACACAACTACACACACACATTCGCTTTACACACTGCACTTCCTGGTGTGAGATGTGTGCATAATAAAAAGAAACTAAATGTCTGATTTGTATTAAAAAGTCATGTGCTCTGTGTGTGTGTGTGTGTGTGTGTGTGTATACAGATGAGTGTGTGAATGTGTGTTCCAGCTCGAGGGGTCACTGTAAGTGCAAACGCGGCTTCACGCTTAGCAGATACGGCAACTACTGTGAAGGTGAAGTAAAGAAATCATAAACTCCAAATCATCTAAAAATTCTCCACACAAAAATAATTTTGTGTTTTTATGCTTTATCAAAATATTACTTTATTTATGAGACCTTCTGTATATGATGAATGTACAGAGTCATCTCTCGCACTCATGATGAATTTGTCCTGGGATTTAGAGGGGAAGATTATCTTTCTGTCTTAAACAACAGGATCTGAGAAGATGGACTGCTCTCGGATGAATTTCCAAATTAAAATTTTAAAACTCTTTTTCACGCAAAGAAGTAGCGGCTCTATTATGAGTTTCTCACGGATGATTGAGCTTCTCATCCTATCTCTAAGAGGTCTTGTCTTTTCGATCATGACCCAACACTCATGACCATAGGTGAGGGTTGGAACGAGAGCTTTGCCTTTTGTCACAACAGTACGATAAAGCAACTGCAATACCGCCCCCCACTGCTCCGATTCTTCAGCCAACCTCACGTTCGAATGTTCCATCATTTGTAAACAAGACCCCGACATACTTGATCTCCTTTACTTGGGGTAGCGATTTGCTCCCTACCTGGAGTAGACAATTCATCGGTTTCCTTCTGAGAACCATGGCCACAGATTTACACTCAGCTGCAAACCTATCCAGCAACCGCTGCAGTTCACAGACAGATGATGACATCAGGACCACATCATCTGCAAAACCAGCGATGCAATCTTTAGCCCATTTAACTAAATACCCTCTCCTCCACGGCTGCACCTTGATATCCTGTCCATGAAAAAAAAATGTTTAAAAAATCATGTAGAAAGCTGGTCAGCTGTTTCACGACCAGGGCGGAATCCACATTGGTTCTCTTCAATCTGTGGTTCAACAATTGGCCGAACTCTCCTTTCCAGCACCTTAGAGTACACTTTCCCAGGGAGGCTGAGTAGTGTAATGCCCCTGTAGTTGGCACACTGTACATTCCCTTTTTGAAAGGGGGAACCACCACCCCAGTCTGCCACTCCTTAGGCACTGTCCCAGACTTCCGCGCAATGATGAAGGGCCGTGTCACCCAAGACAGCCCTTAACACCCAGAACCTTCAGCATTGCCAGATGGATCTCGTCAATTCCTGGGGCTTTGCCACCATGGAGTTGTTTGACCACCTCAGTGACCTCGCCCAAAGAGATCAACGGCGTTATCAGGTTCAAGAGTTCCTCAAAGTGCTCTTTCCACCACCTGATTAGCTCCTCAGTCGAGGTCAGCAGTGTCCCATCCTTGCTGTACACAGCTTGGGTGGTTCCCCGTTTCCCCCCTTCTGTGGTGCTGGATGGTTTTCCAGAAGCAACTTGGTGCCAAATAAAAGTCTTTCTCCATGGATTCTTCGAGCTCCTCACACACCCGTTGCTTTGCGTCTCATACTGCTCTGGCTGCTGTCCTTCGAGTCCACCGGTACTTTGCAACTGCCTCTGAAGTCCTCCGGGATAACATATGCCTGGAGGACCTCTTTTCAGTTGGACAGCTTCCCTAACCACAGGTGTCCACTATGTTATTTGAGGGTTGCCGCCCGTTGAGGCATCAGAACCTTAAGACCACAACTCACAGCTGCAGCTTCAGCAATAGAAGCTTTGAACATTGACCACTCTGATTCAATGTCCCCAGCTCCTACAGAGATGCTGGAAAAGCTTTGCTGGAGGTGGGGGTTGAAGGCCTCTTGGACAGGGGTCTCCCCTAAATGTTCCCAATTCACCCAATTGAATTGTGGCCTTCCCTGCCTCCTGACCCAACTCACCACCAGATGGTGATCAGTTGACAGCTCTGCCTCTCTCTTTACTGGAGTGTACAAGACATATGGCCTCAGGTCAGATGATATGATCACGAAATTGACCAATGACCTTCGGCCTAAGGTGCTCTGGTACCAAGTACACTTATGAGCATCCCTATGCTCGAACATGGTATTTGTTGTGGACAATCCATGACTAGCACAGAAATCCAATAACAAAACACCACACGGGTTTAGACCAGGGAGGCCGTTTCTCCCAATCACGCCCCTCCAAGTATCTCCGTCATTGCCCATGTGTGTGTGGAAGTCCCCCAGCAAGACTATGGAATCCCCTACTCCGTTCAAAGTCTCCAAGAAGGAACAATACTCTAAACTGCTGTTTAGCAGGGCCCCAGGCTTCCTCAGAGCAGGGTCACTGTTCTCCCTCCTCTTTTTTCCATGGGGTTTTAACCATATTATTATTATTATTATTATTATTAAGATACAAGCATGCATCTTTGGGTCCATGCACAATAATAGTAATAATAATAATTATAATAATACATACTTAATTCTAGTTATTTTATTATATTGTATACATAATAGTTTTTTTTTCTTTTCACTTTCTTTTTATTTGTAGTAATTTTATACTTTTTAACTTCTCTTTATTATTTTTATTATTACTATTATTATTATATTAAAAACACATTTTTAAACCATTACTATAGCTATATTTGTATGATTTAAATTGTATTTTTATCGCATTTATTTATTTATATAATTGCATTTATTTATTTACCCCTGTGTATACTGGATGCATATCAGACATAAACGAGTGTGCTTTGTGGAATCACGGCTGCTCTCTGGGGTGTGAGAACGTCCCGGGGACTTATTTCTGCACCTGCCCCAAAGGATACGTTCTTCTGCCTGACCACAGAACCTGCAGAGGTAAGAATATTAGTATCAAACACACGCATTATACATTAAACTTTTTAAAATTTTGTACGAGATTAGTAAATGTGTGTGTGTGTGTGCATGTGTGTGTGTGTGTGTGTAGAGATGAAGCCATGCGTGGAGAATGGAACACTTTGTGAACACGCCTGCACACACACATTAGAGGGAGATGTATGTGTGTGTCCAGTTGGATCCTCCTTAAAACTCGATCGACGTTCCTGCACAGGTGTGTTTGTGTGTGTGTGTGTGTGTGTGTATAAAAGAGAGTTTTAACTAAATCACTGTCTCTGTTCTTTTCAGGGTGTTTGTCAGTGGATCGAGGTGGATGTAGTCAGGTGTGTGTGACGTTGTCGCCCGGGAGGTGGGAGTGTGAGTGCCAGCCTGGATACCAACTACAGCCAGATGGCCAACAATGCAAAGCCCCAGGCAAGACTGCTCTCCCTCTCTCTCACACACACACACACACACACACACGCGCGCACACACACAGAATCAGTATTTCAGAAAAAGAGAAAGAAAATATCCGTTAATGCCTTTGATAAATATAATAGCCTGTAATCTGATAAGGTGTTAAAAAATGTGAATAGTTAGCTTGCAGTCAAACTTTTTGTAAATTTGTTGTTTATCAATTTAGTAGCTACTTTACATAGTTGCCTAGTCTTTAGCAATTTTGCAACTAGGAACACTAGCTGAAAAATTGCTAAAAACTAGCCAACTACGTACTACTTTTGTTAGTTGCCTAGCAATGTAGCTTTTATTTTATTGCCTAGCAACTTCCAACCTACTAGTGTTTCTTGTTGTTTTGCAATTTTGAAGGTAGTGTTCCTTATTGCCTAGCAACTTAGAACCTGCAACTTTTTCTTATTGCCTATGAAATTGCAACCTAGCTTTTATTGTTGCTTAGTGACGTACATCCTGCAATTGTTTCTGTTGTTTAGCAATTTAGTAGCTAGTGCTCCTAGTTGCCAACAATAGACCGTACAACCCGTTACTTACCTTTGCTGCCTTGGACATTGCTCATAGTTTTAGTACTTGTCTTTATTGTTGCCAAGGAACTTACAACCTGCTACTTTCCCTTGTTGCCTAGCAACTTATAACCTGATATTTTTGTAGATGTTTGGTAGCTAGTTTTCCTAATTTTTGATTCCTGCTATTTTTTTCTATATTGCATCGCAATTTATAACCTATTTGTTTTCTACAACACTTCCTTACAAAAATTGGGTACCTAACTCGCAGATTTATCAAATTTTTAATTGCTTTTTAACAGTATATTAAATGGTATAATACTGCTAAATAGTAGAAGAAAAATATATTTTTCTTTTTTTAATGAGGAACAAATAATATTATTCTGCTGTTAGCTTATGATTTGTAAATATAGACTAAATTATTACCTTTGGAAAAATTTTTTAAAAGATAATCTGCATTTAAATAAGATCATATTAATACATTTTAGCTGCAGGCTCCTCTTTTCATTATTTCTTTCTTGCTTTCTTTCATTTCTTCCCTCCCTCCGTCCCTCCCTCCTTCCCTCCCAGGTTTTCCCCCTCTGTTGCTCTTTGCTAACATGGTGGATGTGAGGAGTGCGAGTGTGGATGGACCAGAAAGCAGAAGTCTGATTAATGAATCAAAACTCTCTAACATCATGGCTGTGGATTACGACCCTGTGCAGAACAGAGTAAAAACACACACGTGCAGACACACACACACACACATCTTTTCTGAGGACCTTTCATACTGAGGACATACTGCAACTTACCCAAACAATTACTTAATTAATTAACATTAGCTAATTAATGCTTAACGCTACCTAACCTTAACACCTGTAAAGTGACCTGAGTTTCTTCCATATTTTATAAGGACCTGGTATTTTATGAGGACATTTGTCAATGCCCTATCCTTGTGAGAACCTGTCACTGATTTAATTATTATTATAGCTCATTAGTACTACATGTAACTGTAACTCTAATCCTAACTGCAACCTTCATACCAAAGGGAGAGTTTTCTGTTTTTTATTTTTTTCTCTGTAAAAGTAGAAACTTTATTTTTTGGCTGTGCTATGCCGACCCTAATTTTAAATTTATCTTTAGTAACCAGAAGGAAATCTTTTTTTTATTATTTGTATTGTAAAAACAAAATATTATATTTTCAATTAAAATCTAAAAAACACTTATTTTGGAGGACACTTGATGTTCTCTTATCATTGAGAGTAACTTTATTTCTTTTCTACACACACATTCGCACACTAAAGTAAGGTCCTCGCGTCATCGCACAGTCGTGTGTTCCACTGGTTCCATCTAGTGACAAAAACCTGCAACTACAGCATCATATCTGTTACTAGACTTTTTTCGTAAACGTTAATGAAACACACTCTGTTAAATATATATATCATACTTAAAATCTCTAACAAGATATTATCAGAATTCATAACTATTTGTTTAATGGTGTGTTCATATTGAATAACGGAAGTGAAACACATAATATTCAACAAAAAAGTAGTGATTTTTGTCCTGAGTCAGCCAGCGGATGGAGTTTGAGATGGAAATTAGCACTAAGATGATAAACATAGTCAGAATACACTACATAATAAACTAGAATGAACAAAAGAAACTATAGAATTGGTTTCGACTTCTTCACGTTGAAGCAGTTTTTATTAAACTTTAAATGTTTATTAATAAATTTAATGCTAATGTTTTACTTCTCATGCTAATGAGATTTTTAGAAAACTACTTATTGTACATTACTGAGACTGTTAGGAAACCTGTGTATCATGAGAGATATTTAAGTACTTTGTAGTATTACACTCGAGGTCACGCTATTGTACTAAATATCAAAATATCACGGACGTGCTGATATTCAGCACAACATCACGACCTTGCATGTGATATCGCTTTTATACAACAGTTCACCAAACATCATTTATTATCAACAGATTATAATTAGTTTTTTATTTAACCAGCTGTTTTGCTCCACCCACACATATTTACATTTACATTTAGTCATTTGGCAGACACTCTTATCCAGAGCGACTTACATTTTTATCTCATTACACATCTGAGCAGTTGAGGGTTAAGGGCCGCGCTCAAGGGCCCAACAGTGGCAACTTGGTGGTTGTGGGGTTTGAACCTGGAACCTTCCGAACCATAGTCCAATGCCTTAACCACTGAGCTACCCCTGGCCCATATCTTAGCAGAACTAACTAACCGCGATAGGTGGAGTTGGTGACCGACAGTTAGCCAGCGACAGTTGGTGTAATTACCAGGAGGTAAAAGTAATTTTAAATTCTTAATGGTACTGTGTAGAGAACAAACCCTGGAGGTGGCGGACAGTCCTGAGAAACTCACCAGGTTTACTTTATATTTACACTTATTACACTTTAGAATATCAGCTCCGTTAACTTCCGGGTTCCGCGGTCTTATCCAAATAGTGTTAAATGGAAAGCTAGTGCACTTGTTCTACACACTAAGAAGTGCCCTTGATCATGAGTTAAAGAGGGATTTGAGATTCAGCCTTGTGTTAGAAGCTAGTTAGCTTTGTAGCTAAGCGTTAGCCGTGAACAGAACGACGCGGACGGTTCAGAGGCGATTCAGAAGGACTTAGAAGTGATGAGTGCAGAGACGGCGTGTTGTTTAAGACGCCATAACGTTATCAGATGTGTGTTCTTACTGAAAGTGCTTCTGTGACTGGGTGTGAATGTGGGTTTAGTCAGACAGCTGCTCTCTCCTCAGTACTGCGGACCGTACAGACCTACTCTCACCCACGCTGAGACACACAGTTAGTGTCATTAACCACTGGACAACACCTGGGACACGCCCACTCATACACAGAGTTACACAGCACTCGTGGAATCACTCTTGTCCCATCAGGTTACTTGTTCAGAACAAACTGCTGTAAAATGTTTATTGCATAAGTGTATAATGGTGTGTGTGTGTGTGTGTGTGTGTGCAATGTGTATCAGGTGTATTTTGCCGATATCGAGCGT